>NC_091789.1:19582207-19681048 GCF_029378745.1 Bos indicus | reverse complement strand
CCATCACTGCACGGTTACTATTTATTGCCTTTTTTGTGGCATTCTATTTTGGAGATCAGGCCTGGGTGTTCCTTGGAAGGGCTGATGTTGAAGCTGAAACTGAATACTTTGGCCACCTGATGCGAAGAGCTAACTCATTTGAAAAGACCCAGATGCTCGGAAAGATTGAGGGCAGGACAGGAAGGTGACAAAAGAGGATAAAATGGTTGAATGGCATCATCGACTCAGTGGACATGGGTTTGGGTAAACTCCCAGATTTGCGATGGACAGGGAGGCCTGGTGTGCTGCAGTTCATGGGGTCACAAAGAGTCGTACACAACTGAGTGACTGAACTGAACTGAACTGCAGGAAATGATAATGTCCAGACTTTAGTTAATAATACTCTTTCAGTGTGGATTCACTAAGTTGAACAAATGTTTAATACTAATGTACAATGGTAATAAAGGGAATTGGTTGTGGAGTATACGAAAATACTCTTCACAAATATTCTGCAAATCTAAAACTTCTAAAGTAAACTGTTTAAAAAAAAAAAAAACACACACCAAATACTAGGTGATGAGATCTGGAAGATGACACAATTAATCACTGAATGGGGGTGGCCATGAGCAATGGTTTGGAGGGAACACTGGCTCCCTAACTTCTACACCACAAGAACTGAACTGGAAAAGATGAGGAAATGTGGAAAATCAAATTGGGAAGGCTCTTTAATGGGTGTTGAGGAAGCACTCCCTTTCTCAAACCAGAGCACCTGGACTCCATTGCAGCCTCCCCTCCCCCATGAAGGTTCATAAGTGGCGCTTTGTGATGTCAACAATGTCAGGGCTACCATTGGCTGGAGAAATTTCTTGCTGACCAATCAAACGGACAGTTGTGGCTCTTCATTGTCCTGGAAGGTATATAAAGAGGCCAGGCGCCTTGGTGTAGGCCACAGCTGCTACAAGATGGGAGGCATATTTGGGAAAGTGAAGGAGCGGGAGCCGGAAATTGACATATATGACATCAGTTTCGAGGAAGAAGCCTCAACCTCCAAAGAAAGGAAGACAAATAATTCTGATCAGTCCAATGGCTTGGACAGGGAGAAGGTCCGATTACCCTACTCATGTTCTTCCTCTTCATCCCCCACCCGGGACTCACCCTGCCCTTGCCTGGCACAAAACACCTCCCCAACGCACACCCGTTCTCTCAAAGTTCTCCTTCCCATCCTCCTTCACTAATGTCTTTCTGGATGACTTTGTTTTCTTACCAGATACAAAGACTCATGAAGAAGGTAGAATCAACCCTAGAGCAGAATCCGAACAGAAATAAGAATCGGAAGTCGACCATACTGGTCTTCTACTACCACCTGCAGAATAGAAAGAAGAAGGAAAATGGGCCAATGGAGGACGAAGAAAACCTGGAGGATTCTTCCAACACCTCTCCTGACAATTCTCCAAGTAAGCCCCTGTGCCCCCCTGGAGCCCAAGATGCTGAGCCATCTGCTGTAACTCCAGGAAAAGCAAAGGCAGAATAGTCGTTTGTAGCGGGATCAAACATACAATGAAGGTCCCCTCTGCACCGACCACACTACTCAGATGCTGATGATTAAAGTATCAACAAACAGTAAAAAGATGTGTGTGCATGTTTTTTTGATGATGCAGAGGGGAGAAAGGGAAGGGTCTGGTGTGTGAGGAGGGAGGGTGGTGGCGTCCTTTCAGTTTAGGGCCCAGACCAGCCAGTCCATACTTACTCAGACACTGGGAGTGAGGACTGGGTGAAGACTGAGAACTGCAGACTGAAGATTTCTTAGCACTGAGGATTTCTTCCTGAACACTTCATCCCACTGATGAGGAGGAAAAGGACATGGTATTTCTGTTTGTTTGGGGGGTCCAGCTGGAGAGAGGGGTGATGTAGGGGTGGTGGCTCTGTGTAGTAACCAGATTCCACTTTAGATGTCTGACAATTGAGTTTTTACCTCTCATCAGTTTCTGATCCTCTTCTGGCCCACATTTGGGCCAGACCCAGGGAATAAGTGAATAAAGGAACACAAAATAGAAACAGATATACCTAACGTTAACCACTGGAATCATTACCTTGCTGTATTTCCCATAGCCAGAACATCCATTACGCCCAAATAGCCTCTAGTGCACGTGGATGCTCTGACCCAATGAGGAATAAAATTCTGTCTTTGGCCCCTATAGTCAGCCTTCAAAATATGAGACCTGATGGACCTTTCCCCTTAGTTACAATCACACTTTTCACCTCAGTTGTTTTTAAAAAGATTCAATCTCAATGAAAGCAGGGCCTTCACAGATTGAAACCCATTATAGGAGACCTATTTAGATACTGAAAGAGAAACTCCCCAGGTCAGTAGGTGCCCAGTATGCTACTGGAGATCAGTGGAGAAATAACTCCAGAAAGAATGAAGGGATGGAGCCAAAACAAAAACAATACCCAGCTGTGGATGTGACTGGTGATAGAAGCAAGGTCCGATGCTGTAAAGAGCAATATTGCATAGGAACCTGGAATGTCAGGTCCATGAATCAAGGCAAATTGGAAGTGGTCAAACAAGAGATGGCAAGAGTGAATGTCGACATTCTAGGAATCAACGAACTGAAATGGACTGGAATGGGTGAATTTAACTCAGATGACCATTATATCTACTACTGCGGGCAGGAATGCCTCAGAAGAAATGGAGTGGCCATCATGGTCAACAAAAGAGTCTGAAATGCAGTACTTGGATGCAATCTCAAAAATGACAGAATGATCTCTGTTCGTTTCCGAGGCAAACCATTCAGTATCACAGTAATCCAAGTCTATGCCCCAACCAGTAATGCTGAAGAAGCTGAAGTTGAACGGTTCTATGAAGACCTACAAGACCTTTTAGAACTAACACCCAAAAAAGATGTCCTTTTCATTATAGGGGACCGGAATGCAAAAGTAGGAAGTCAAGAAACACCTTGGGTAACAAGCAAATTTGGCCTTGGAACAGGGAATGAAGCAGGACAAAGGCTAATAGTTTTGCCAAGAGAGTGCACTGGTCATAGCAAACACCCTCTTCCAACAACACAAGAGAAGACTCTACACATGGACATCACCAGATGGTCAACGCCAAAAACAGATTGATTATATTCTTTGCAGTCAAAGATGGAGAAGCTCTATACAGTCAACAAAAAC
Source organism: Bos indicus (assembly GCF_029378745.1). Lineage (NCBI taxonomy): Eukaryota > Metazoa > Chordata > Mammalia > Artiodactyla > Bovidae > Bos > Bos indicus. The sequence continues at coordinate 19,677,895 of NC_091789.1, read as the reverse complement.
AAGACTGGGAGCTGACTGCGGCTCAGATCATGAACTCCTTATTATCAAATTCAGACTTAAATTAAAGAAAGTAGGGAAAACCACCAGGCCATTGAGGTATGACCAAATCAAATCCCTTATGATTATACAGTGGAAGTGGGAAAAGATTTAAGGGCCTAGATCTGATAGATAGAGTGCCTGATGAACTATGGAATGAGGTTCATGACGTTGTACAGGAGACAGGGATCAAGACCATCCCCATGGAGAAGAAATGCAAAAAAGCAAAATGGCTGCCTGGGGAGGCCTTACAAATAGCTGTGAAAAGAAGAGAAGCCAAAAGCAAAGGAGAAAAGGAAAGATCTGAATGCAGAGTTCCAAAGAATAGCAAGGAGATATAAGAAAGTCTTCCTCAGCGATCAATGCAAAAAAATATAGGAAAACAACAGAATGGGAAAGACTAGAGATCTCTTCAAGAAAATTAGAGATACCAAGGGAATATTTCATGCAAAGATGGGCTCGATAAGCGACAGAAGTGGTATGGACCTAACAGAAGCAGAAGATATTAAGAAGAGATGGCAAGAATACACAGAAGAACTGTACAAAAAAGATCTTCACGACCCAGATAATTACGATGGTGTGATCACTCATCTAGAGCCAGACATCCTGAAATGTGAAGTCAAGTGGGCCTTAGAGAGCATCACTACGAACCAATCTAGCGGAGGTGATGGAATTCTAGTTGAGCTATTTCAAATCCTGAAAGATGATGCTGTGAAAGTGCTGCTCTCAATATGCCAGCCAATTTGGAAAACTCAGCAGTGGCCACAGGACTGGAAAAGGTCCGTTTTCATTCCAATCCCAAAGAAAGGCAATGCCAAAGAAGGCTCAAACTACCGCACAATTGCACTCATCTCACATGCTAGTAAAGTAATGCTCAAAATTCTCCAAGCCAGGCTTCAGCAATACATGAACGATGAACTTCCTGATGTTCAAGCTGATTTTAGAAAAGGCAGAGGAACCAGAGATCAAATTGCCAACATCTGCTGGATCATGGAAAAAGCAAGAGAGTTCCAGCAAAACATCTATTTCTGCTTTATGGACTATGCCAAAGCCTTTGACTGTGTGGATCACAATCAACTGTGGAAAATTCTGAAAGAGATGGGCATACCAGACCACCTGATCTGCCTCTTGAGAAATCCGTATGCAGGTCAGGAAGCAACAGTTAGAACTGGACATGGAACAACAGACTGGTTCCAAATAGGAAAAGGAGTACGTCAAGGCTGTATATTGTCTCCTGCTTATTTCACTTACATGCAGACTACATCATGAGAAACGCTGGACTGGAAGAAACACAAGCTGGAATCAAGATTGCCAGGAGAAATATCAATAACCTCAGATACACAGATGACACCACCCTTATGGCAGAAAGTGAAGAAGAACTAAAGAGCCTCTTGATGAAAGTGAAAGTGGAGAGTGAAAAAGTTGGCTTAAAGCTCAACATTCAGAAAACGAAGATCATGGCATCCGGTCTCACCACTTCATGGGAAATAGATGGGGAAACAGTGGAAACAAGTGTCAGACTTTATTTTTCTGGGCTCCAAAATCACTGCAGATGGTGACTGCAGCCATGAAATTAAAAGACGCGTACTCTTTGGAAGGAAAGTTATGACCAACCTAGATAGCATATTCAAAAGCAGAGATATTACTTTGCCAAAAAAGGTCCATCTAGTCAAGGCTATGGTTTTTCCTGTGGTCATGTATGGATGTGAGAGTTGGACTGTGAAGAAGACTGAGCGCCAAAGAATTGATGCTTTTGAACTGTGGTGTTGGAGAAGACTCTTGAGAGTCCCTTGGACTGCAAGGAGATCCAACCAGTCCATTCTGAAGGAGATCAGCCCTGGGATTTCTTTGGAAAGAATGATGCTGAAGCTGAAACTGAAACTCCAGTACTTTGGCTGCCTCATGCGAAGAGTTGACTCATTGGAAAAGACTCTGATGCTTGGAGGGATTGGGGGCAGGAGGAGAAGGGGACGACAGAGGATGAGATGGCTGGATGGCATCATTGACTCAATGGACGTGAGTCTGAGTGAACTCCGGGAGTTGGTGATGGACAGGGAGGCCTGGCGTGCTGCGATTCATGGGGTCGCAAAGAGTCGGACACGACTGAGCAACTGATCTGATCTGATCTGATCTGATTTAGAGAGGGTGTGCTTACCTCCACTCCTGCCCTTTACAGACACATTTTACTTCATCTCAGAGCTGTAAAACAAGATCAGGGTCTCAGTGTGAAATTGTACCCTTGGGGTCAGGGCCCCACTCAGTACATGTCCATTTATATTATTGAAAATACTGCTTCCAACGAATAACTGGTAAATACTTTTCAGTCATAGCAAAACATTTGGCTAGCATGCTGTTTTCACTGCCTATTTCCACAACTTCTCAGCTACACTTAACCTTCACCTTCAAACTGAAACAATACACCTTTACTTGTCTACTCAGTGGGGCCAGTGTCCACTCCTGCCATCTCACACAGTCTTTGAAGGCAACATTTTCACCTGCTCTTGGTTTTGTCAGGTACACAACTAGGGCCTCACACTGATGGCATCCCCCTTTGAGGAGATTCCTATGATACACATGCTACACAGTCCCCCCACTGCAGGGAAGTTGCTGAAAACTCTGGTAAGTGCTGGACTCCTCCAGTCTTCACAGTGTTGAGAAATAGTTTTAGGCTTCTTAGTACCCATACTCGGAGAAGGCAATGGCACCCCACTCCAGTACTCTTGCCTGGAAAATCCCATGGACGGAGTGGCCTGGAGGGCTACAGTCCATGGGGCCACTAGGAGTCAGACACGACTGAGCGACTTCACTTTATTTTTTCACTTTCATGCATTGGAGAAGGAAATGGCAACCCACGCCAGTGTTCTTGCCTGGAGAATCCCAGGGACGGGGGAGCCTGGTGGGCTGCCGTCTATAAAGTCGCACAGAGTCGGACACGACTGAAGCGACTTAGCAGCAGCAGCAGCAGTACGCATCCTGTTAAAACAAGCCCAACATGTTTTAGACATTTATAGATTCTGGAGGAAACATTTCCTCATATACACAGTATTTTTGGTCGATAACTTCCAAATAGGCCTGCCTTGAATGAGACGCCCCGTGTCAAAAGTTTCTAGAATCTGCCTAAATTGCCATAGAACGGTCACTCCTATTAGCACCCCCTGAGACTCTGTCACTGTGCAAGCTTTAGCAGCTTTCTCTCATGTATCTTGGAGTTTCTGTACCACCAATGATGGCCTTTAGTCTCATGGGCTTCTGATACAGGGAACTGCCCACCTTGGCCCAATGCTGTATGACCGTAGTGCAGCACATGTGAGTACATGCTGGACTGGCCTGGAAATATAGACTATCTCAGGTCTTGAATCTATGACCCTCCATATCCAGCTGCCCATTTGGCCTTTGCTTACAGAAGTAGCACTCTGCAAGCTCAGCATAGCGTGAGGCCTCCTTGCTACAGGATTAGCTGAAACTGGGCCCTCTACATACCCTATCTTCAGGAAAGGGTACCTTCGCCTGTTCTCAGGCCCTTGTTAGATGCCACACTGCTACAAGAGTTCATCTCGTAGAACTCTTGGACACCTGGGGAGCCTTTTTGCATCCACACAGTGAAATCCAAAGGGAGGTCATTCACTTAACCAATGCCATCGTCACTATCACACTGATGGAGTTTGCTTGAGAGCTGCTACTTGTCATCTCTTCATCAGTATGTTCCTGATAAAGGAGAGGACCCAAAGCTCAGCGCAAAGGGCCAGTATGAGGCATCTACCTTAGCACAGAATGTCTGCGCCACAATTGGCCTCAGCTTCATGCCTTTGTAGATCTTTGAGCCACTGCCACTGGGCTGACTGTCTATTATGACCAAGTCAAACAATTCTTCTCCAGGGTTGTCTCATTTAGGGTTAAGAACTCACGCAATCTCTTGCCTCCCGATAAATTATACTCAAAATGCAAATCAAGGTCACACATTTTCTACACATATTAAAGCCACAGTACAGTGTCTCACCATGGCACTCCTTACCCTCTTTGGAGTTCTACACAATAAGAGAAACCCAGAGACTCATTTTGCTTTTCAGAACACAAAATACTATCTCCTGAACAAGATGTTCAATGGAACACTCACCACCTTTACTGCTCTCACCATGCAGGGGCCACAGTGGTTTCCATAAACAAGTACAAATTAAAGGAAGCATGGAATTCTTTGGTTATCAAACAAATATCATGGGTAATTGTAATAGAGAGAGATGCCATTGTTTATGAATTATATTGAGCTAAAAGGAACAAATAAACATTGCATACGTTTAAGGTGCAGAACTTGGTGTTTTCATTGAATGTACATCCATACCTACATCTATACAGTGAAAGAATCACAATCGTCTAATGACCCATCACTGCACGGTTACTATTTTTTGCCTTTTTTGGGCATTCTATTTTGGATGCATTAACTCATTATATGAGTAACAATCATTTTCATATTTTTGTGGTATATATGTGGCATCATTAGTCTTGACATTGAGATGAAAATTGGGGGGGGGGTGTACATTACACTTCTATGAGATGACATCAAGCTCCCATATTTCACAAAAGCGTGTGTGTGTGTGTGTGTGTGTGTGTGTGTGTGTGTGTGTGTATTTATACACATATGAGTATGGCACTTTAAGAAAGATACCAGTATTTCAGGAAACAGATATGTCTTGAGTGCTTAGGATGTGTCAGATATTGTACTTGGTTCTTGACTTACAGTGAAGGACATAAAGTCAATACTTCTGTGATCAAGTAATTTCTATTTTCATGGGCAAAGTACTGGTTCATGGTACTGGCATGGGGCAGAGGAGAGCTGCTTTGGTTAAAGGGTGTGGGGAAACCTTTTGTGAGGAGTTCATATCTGAAACAAGATTTAAAGAATGAGATATAATCAGTTGTGTGAAGATTTGGAAGAAGAGCATTTTAGGTAGAATAGCAAGTTGCCACGTCATGAAGCAAGAATTGCCAATGGTTGAGTGTAAATTGGAATCAGTCAGAGAGGAGCAGAGCAGAGAGAGAAGACTGACACTGGAGAGGCAGAGATGAGGTCTCGTAGGGACTTGTGGGGTAAGAACAGGCAGTTTATCTTATGTGCAGTGGAGGGCTGCTAGATGGTTTGATAAAGAAAGTCATGCAGTCTGATTTATGTTTTAGAAAGCTCACTGAAAGTTGTGAACTCTGTAGGAACAGAGGACTCTCAGGCTCTTGGCACTACACAGGCATGATCTGATGATGACTGAGAATAGGGTTGTAGCAGAGGGAATATAACAGCATCTAGATGAGCATTTGGGACCACAGGATTTCAAGTCCCATCTCAATTTATAGCTTCACCACCTGAAAGTTATTTGACCTTGAGTAGGTTTCCTAATTTTGTTACCACTTAGTTTTCTCATCTGTAAAATGGGAACAATGATAGCATGTATCTATATCTTAGAGTCATTCTGGGATTGAATGGAACAATTTATGTAAAACACCTGATATCATATTAGAACAATGATAAGCATAGGATGCACCCTTATGGCAGAAAGTGAAGAAGAACTAAAGAGCCTCTTGATGAAAGTGGAAGAACAGAGTGAAAAAGTTGGTTTAAAGCTCAGTATTCAGAAAACTAAGATCATGGCATCCGGTCCCATCACTTCATGAGAAATAGATGGGGAAACAGTGGAACAGTGGCTAAGTTTATTTTTGGGGCTCCAAAATCACTGCAGATGGTGACTGCAGCCATGAAATTAAAAAGACACTAACTCCTTGGAAGGAAAGTTATGACCAACCTAGACAGCATATTAAAAAGCAAAGACATGACTTTGTCCACAAAGGTCCATCTAGTCAAGGCTATGGTTTTTCCAGTAGTCATGTATGGATCTGAGAGTTGGACTATAAAGAAAGCTCAGCGCCGAAGAATTGAAGCTGTTGAACTATGGTCTTGGGGAAAACTCTTCAGAGTCCCTTGGACTGCAAGAAGGTCCAACCAGTCCATCCTAGAGGAGATCAGGCCTGGGTGTTCCTTGGAAGGGCTGATGTTGAAGCTGAAACTGAATACTTTGGCCACCTGATGCGAAGAGCTAACTCATTTGAAAAGACCCAGATGCTCGGAAAGATTGAGGGCAGGACAGGAAGGTGACAAAAGAGGATAAAATGGTTGAATGGCATCATCGACTCAGTGGACATGGGTTTGGGTAAACTCCCAGATTTGCGATGGACAGGGAGGCCTGGTGTGCTGCAGTTCATGGGGTCACAAAGAGTCGTACACAACTGAGTGACTGAACTGAACTGAACTGCAGGAAATGATAATGTCCAGACTTTAGTTAATAATACTCTTTCAGTGTGGATTCACTAAGTTGAACAAATGTTTAATACTAATGTACAATGGTAATAAAGGGAATTGGTTGTGGAGTATACGAAAATACTCTTCACAAATATTCTGCAAATCTAAAACTTCTAAAGTAAACTGTTTAAAAAAAAAAAAAACACACACCAAATACTAGGTGATGAGATCTGGAAGATGACACAATTAATCACTGAATGGGGGTGGCCATGAGCAATGGTTTGGAGGGAACACTGGCTCCCTAACTTCTACACCACAAGAACTGAACTGGAAAAGATGAGGAAATGTGGAAAATCAAATTGGGAAGGCTCTTTAATGGGTGTTGAGGAAGCACTCCCTTTCTCAAACCAGAGCACCTGGACTCCATTGCAGCCTCCCCTCCCCCATGAAGGTTCATAAGTGGCGCTTTGTGATGTCAACAATGTCAGGGCTACCATTGGCTGGAGAAATTTCTTGCTGACCAATCAAACGGACAGTTGTGGCTCTTCATTGTCCTGGAAGGTATATAAAGAGGCCAGGCGCCTTGGTGTAGGCCACAGCTGCTACAAGATGGGAGGCATATTTGGGAAAGTGAAGGAGCGGGAGCCGGAAATTGACATATATGACATCAGTTTCGAGGAAGAAGCCTCAACCTCCAAAGAAAGGAAGACAAATAATTCTGATCAGTCCAATGGCTTGGACAGGGAGAAGGTCCGATTACCCTACTCATGTTCTTCCTCTTCATCCCCCACCCGGGACTCACCCTGCCCTTGCCTGGCACAAAACACCTCCCCAACGCACACCCGTTCTCTCAAAGTTCTCCTTCCCATCCTCCTTCACTAATGTCTTTCTGGATGACTTTGTTTTCTTACCAGATACAAAGACTCATGAAGAAGGTAGAATCAACCCTAGAGCAGAATCCGAACAGAAATAAGAATCGGAAGTCGACCATACTGGTCTTCTACTACCACCTGCAGAATAGAAAGAAGAAGGAAAATGGGCCAATGGAGGACGAAGAAAACCTGGAGGATTCTTCCAACACCTCTCCTGACAATTCTCCAAGTAAGCCCCTGTGCCCCCCTGGAGCCCAAGATGCTGAGCCATCTGCTGTAACTCCAGGAAAAGCAAAGGCAGAATAGTCGTTTGTAGCGGGATCAAACATACAATGAAGGTCCCCTCTGCACCGACCACACTACTCAGATGCTGATGATTAAAGTATCAACAAACAGTAAAAAGATGTGTGTGCATGTTTTTTTGATGATGCAGAGGGGAGAAAGGGAAGGGTCTGGTGTGTGAGGAGGGAGGGTGGTGGCGTCCTTTCAGTTTAGGGCCCAGACCAGCCAGTCCATACTTACTCAGACACTGGGAGTGAGGACTGGGTGAAGACTGAGAACTGCAGACTGAAGATTTCTTAGCACTGAGGATTTCTTCCTGAACACTTCATCCCACTGATGAGGAGGAAAAGGACATGGTATTTCTGTTTGTTTGGGGGGTCCAGCTGGAGAGAGGGGTGATGTAGGGGTGGTGGCTCTGTGTAGTAACCAGATTCCACTTTAGATGTCTGACAATTGAGTTTTTACCTCTCATCAGTTTCTGATCCTCTTCTGGCCCACATTTGGGCCAGACCCAGGGAATAAGTGAATAAAGGAACACAAAATAGAAACAGATATACCTAACGTTAACCACTGGAATCATTACCTTGCTGTATTTCCCATAGCCAGAACATCCATTACGCCCAAATAGCCTCTAGTGCACGTGGATGCTCTGACCCAATGAGGAATAAAATTCTGTCTTTGGCCCCTATAGTCAGCCTTCAAAATATGAGACCTGATGGACCTTTCCCCTTAGTTACAATCACACTTTTCACCTCAGTTGTTTTTAAAAAGATTCAATCTCAATGAAAGCAGGGCCTTCACAGATTGAAACCCATTATAGGAGACCTATTTAGATACTGAAAGAGAAACTCCCCAGGTCAGTAGGTGCCCAGTATGCTACTGGAGATCAGTGGAGAAATAACTCCAGAAAGAATGAAGGGATGGAGCCAAAACAAAAACAATACCCAGCTGTGGATGTGACTGGTGATAGAAGCAAGGTCCGATGCTGTAAAGAGCAATATTGCATAGGAACCTGGAATGTCAGGTCCATGAATCAAGGCAAATTGGAAGTGGTCAAACAAGAGATGGCAAGAGTGAATGTCGACATTCTAGGAATCAACGAACTGAAATGGACTGGAATGGGTGAATTTAACTCAGATGACCATTATATCTACTACTGCGGGCAGGAATGCCTCAGAAGAAATGGAGTGGCCATCATGGTCAACAAAAGAGTCTGAAATGCAGTACTTGGATGCAATCTCAAAAATGACAGAATGATCTCTGTTCGTTTCCGAGGCAAACCATTCAGTATCACAGTAATCCAAGTCTATGCCCCAACCAGTAATGCTGAAGAAGCTGAAGTTGAACGGTTCTATGAAGACCTACAAGACCTTTTAGAACTAACACCCAAAAAAGATGTCCTTTTCATTATAGGGGACCGGAATGCAAAAGTAGGAAGTCAAGAAACACCTTGGGTAACAAGCAAATTTGGCCTTGGAACAGGGAATGAAGCAGGACAAAGGCTAATAGTTTTGCCAAGAGAGTGCACTGGTCATAGCAAACACCCTCTTCCAACAACACAAGAGAAGACTCTACACATGGACATCACCAGATGGTCAACGCCAAAAACAGATTGATTATATTCTTTGCAGTCAAAGATGGAGAAGCTCTATACAGTCAACAAAAACAAGACTGGGAGCTGACTGCGGCTCAGATCATGAACTCCTTATTATCAAATTCAGACTTAAATTAAAGAAAGTAGGGAAAACCACCAGGCCATTGAGGTATGACCAAATCAAATCCCTTATGATTATACAGTGGAAGTGGGAAAAGATTTAAGGGCCTAGATCTGATAGATAGAGTGCCTGATGAACTATGGAATGAGGTTCATGACGTTGTACAGGAGACAGGGATCAAGACCATCCCCATGGAGAAGAAATGCAAAAAAGCAAAATGGCTGCCTGGGGAGGCCTTACAAATAGCTGTGAAAAGAAGAGAAGCCAAAAGCAAAGGAGAAAAGGAAAGATCTGAATGCAGAGTTCCAAAGAATAGCAAGGAGATATAAGAAAGTCTTCCTCAGCGATCAATGCAAAAAAATATAGGAAAACAACAGAATGGGAAAGACTAGAGATCTCTTCAAGAAAATTAGAGATACCAAGGGAATATTTCATGCAAAGATGGGCTCGATAAGCGACAGAAGTGGTATGGACCTAACAGAAGCAGAAGATATTAAGAAGAGATGGCAAGAATACACAGAAGAACTGTACAAAAAAGATCTTCACGACCCAGATAATTACGATGGTGTGATCACTCATCTAGAGCCAGACATCCTGAAATGTGAAGTCAAGTGGGCCTTAGAGAGCATCACTACGAACCAATCTAGCGGAGGTGATGGAATTCTAGTTGAGCTATTTCAAATCCTGAAAGATGATGCTGTGAAAGTGCTGCTCTCAATATGCCAGCCAATTTGGAAAACTCAGCAGTGGCCACAGGACTGGAAAAGGTCCGTTTTCATTCCAATCCCAAAGAAAGGCAATGCCAAAGAAGGCTCAAACTACCGCACAATTGCACTCATCTCACATGCTAGTAAAGTAATGCTCAAAATTCTCCAAGCCAGGCTTCAGCAATACATGAACGATGAACTTCCTGATGTTCAAGCTGATTTTAGAAAAGGCAGAGGAACCAGAGATCAAATTGCCAACATCTGCTGGATCATGGAAAAAGCAAGAGAGTTCCAGCAAAACATCTATTTCTGCTTTATGGACTATGCCAAAGCCTTTGACTGTGTGGATCACAATCAACTGTGGAAAATTCTGAAAGAGATGGGCATACCAGACCACCTGATCTGCCTCTTGAGAAATCCGTATGCAGGTCAGGAAGCAACAGTTAGAACTGGACATGGAACAACAGACTGGTTCCAAATAGGAAAAGGAGTACGTCAAGGCTGTATATTGTCTCCCTGCTTATTTCACTTACATGCAGACTACATCATGAGAAACGCTGGACTGGAAGAAACACAAGCTGGAATCAAGATTGCCAGGAGAAATATCAATAACCTCAGATACACAGATGACACCACCCTTATGGCAGAAAGTGAAGAAGAACTAAAGAGCCTCTTGATGAAAGTGAAAGTGGAGAGTGAAAAAGTTGGCTTAAAGCTCAACATTCAGAAAACGAAGATCATGGCATCCGGTCTCACCACTTCATGGGAAATAGATGGGGAAACAGTGGAAACAAGTGTCAGACTTTATTTTTCTGGGCTCCAAAATCACTGCAGATGGTGACTGCAGCCATGAAATTAAAAGACGCGTACTCTTTGGAAGGAAAGTTATGACCAACCTAGATAGCATATTCAAAAGCAGAGATATTACTTTGCCAAAAAAGGTCCATCTAGTCAAGGCTATGGTTTTTCCTGTGGTCATGTATGGATGTGAGAGTTGGACTGTGAAGAAGACTGAGCGCCAAAGAATTGATGCTTTTGAACTGTGGTGTTGGAGAAGACTCTTGAGAGTCCCTTGGACTGCAAGGAGATCCAACCAGTCCATTCTGAAGGAGATCAGCCCTGGGATTTCTTTGGAAAGAATGATGCTGAAGCTGAAACTGAAACTCCAGTACTTTGGCTGCCTCATGCGAAGAGTTGACTCATTGGAAAAGACTCTGATGCTTGGAGGGATTGGGGGCAGGAGGAGAAGGGGACGACAGAGGATGAGATGGCTGGATGGCATCATTGACTCAATGGACGTGAGTCTGAGTGAACTCCGGGAGTTGGTGATGGACAGGGAGGCCTGGCGTGCTGCGATTCATGGGGTCGCAAAGAGTCGGACACGACTGAGCAACTGATCTGATCTGATCTGATCTGATTTAGAGAGGGTGTGCTTACCTCCACTCCTGCCCTTTACAGACACATTTTACTTCATCTCAGAGCTGTAAAACAAGATCAGGGTCTCAGTGTGAAATTGTACCCTTGGGGTCAGGGCCCCACTCAGTACATGTCCATTTATATTATTGAAAATACTGCTTCCAACGAATAACTGGTAAATACTTTTCAGTCATAGCAAAACATTTGGCTAGCATGCTGTTTTCACTGCCTATTTCCACAACTTCTCAGCTACACTTAACCTTCACCTTCAAACTGAAACAATACACCTTTACTTGTCTACTCAGTGGGGCCAGTGTCCACTCCTGCCATCTCACACAGTCTTTGAAGGCAACATTTTCACCTGCTCTTGGTTTTGTCAGGTACACAACTAGGGCCTCACACTGATGGCATCCCCCTTTGAGGAGATTCCTATGATACACATGCTACACAGTCCCCCCACTGCAGGGAAGTTGCTGAAAACTCTGGTAAGTGCTGGACTCCTCCAGTCTTCACAGTGTTGAGAAATAGTTTTAGGCTTCTTAGTACCCATACTCGGAGAAGGCAATGGCACCCCACTCCAGTACTCTTGCCTGGAAAATCCCATGGACGGAGTGGCCTGGAGGGCTACAGTCCATGGGGCCACTAGGAGTCAGACACGACTGAGCGACTTCACTTTATTTTTTCACTTTCATGCATTGGAGAAGGAAATGGCAACCCACGCCAGTGTTCTTGCCTGGAGAATCCCAGGGACGGGGGAGCCTGGTGGGCTGCCGTCTATAAAGTCGCACAGAGTCGGACACGACTGAAGCGACTTAGCAGCAGCAGCAGCAGTACGCATCCTGTTAAAACAAGCCCAACATGTTTTAGACATTTATAGATTCTGGAGGAAACATTTCCTCATATACACAGTATTTTTGGTCGATAACTTCCAAATAGGCCTGCCTTGAATGAGACGCCCCGTGTCAAAAGTTTCTAGAATCTGCCTAAATTGCCATAGAACGGTCACTCCTATTAGCACCCCCTGAGACTCTGTCACTGTGCAAGCTTTAGCAGCTTTCTCTCATGTATCTTGGAGTTTCTGTACCACCAATGATGGCCTTTAGTCTCATGGGCTTCTGATACAGGGAACTGCCCACCTTGGCCCAATGCTGTATGACCGTAGTGCAGCACATGTGAGTACATGCTGGACTGGCCTGGAAATATAGACTATCTCAGGTCTTGAATCTATGACCCTCCATATCCAGCTGCCCATTTGGCCTTTGCTTACAGAAGTAGCACTCTGCAAGCTCAGCATAGCGTGAGGCCTCCTTGCTACAGGATTAGCTGAAACTGGGCCCTCTACATACCCTATCTTCAGGAAAGGGTACCTTCGCCTGTTCTCAGGCCCTTGTTAGATGCCACACTGCTACAAGAGTTCATCTCGTAGAACTCTTGGACACCTGGGGAGCCTTTTTGCATCCACACAGTGAAATCCAAAGGGAGGTCATTCACTTAACCAATGCCATCGTCACTATCACACTGATGGAGTTTGCTTGAGAGCTGCTACTTGTCATCTCTTCATCAGTATGTTCCTGATAAAGGAGAGGACCCAAAGCTCAGCGCAAAGGGCCAGTATGAGGCATCTACCTTAGCACAGAATGTCTGCGCCACAATTGGCCTCAGCTTCATGCCTTTGTAGATCTTTGAGCCACTGCCACTGGGCTGACTGTCTATTATGACCAAGTCAAACAATTCTTCTCCAGGGTTGTCTCATTTAGGGTTAAGAACTCACGCAATCTCTTGCCTCCCGATAAATTATACTCAAAATGCAAATCAAGGTCACACATTTTCTACACATATTAAAGCCACAGTACGGTGTCTCACCATGGCACTCCTTACCCTCTTTGGAGTTCTACACAATAAGAGAAACCCAGAGACTCATTTTGCTTTTCAGAACACAAAATACTATCTCCTGAACAAGATGTTCAATGGAACACTCACCACCTTTACTGCTCTCACCATGCAGGGGCCACAGTGGTTTCCATAAACAAGTACAAATTAAAGGAAGCATGGAATTCTTTGGTTATCAAACAAATATCATGGGTAATTGTAATAGAGAGAGATGCCATTGTTTATGAATTATATTGAGCTAAAAGGAACAAATAAACATTGCATACGTTTAAGGTGCAGAACTTGATGTTTTCATTGAATGTACATCCATACCTACATCTATACAGTGAAAGAATCACAATCGTCTAATGACCCATCACTGCACGGTTACTATTTTTTGCCTTTTTTGGGCATTCTATTTTGGATGCATTAACTCGTTATATGAGTAACAATCATTTTCATATTTTTGTGGTATATATGTGGCATCATTAGTCTTGACATTGAGATGAAAATTGGGGGGGGGGTGTACATTACACTTCTATGAGATGACATCAAGCTCCCATATTTCACAAAAGCGTGTGTGTGTGTGTGTGTGTGTGTGTGTGTGTGTGTGTGTTTATACACATATGAGTATGGCACTTTAAGAAAGATACCAGTATTTCAGGAAACAGATATGTCTTGAGTGCTTAGGATGTGTCAGATATTGTACTTGGTTCTTGACTTACAGTGAAGGACATAAAGTCAATACTTCTGTGATCAAGTAATTTCTATTTTCATGGGCAAAGTACTGGTTCATGGTACTGGCATGGGGCAGAGGAGAGCTGCTTTGGTTAAAGGGTGTGGGGAAACCTTTTCTGAGGAGTTCATATCTGAAACAAGATTTAAAGAATGAGATATAATCAGTTGTGTGAAGATTTGGAAGAAGAGCATTTTAGGTAGAATAGCAAGTTGCCACGTCATGAAGCAAGAATTGCCAATGGTTGAGTGTAAATTGGAATCAGTCAGAGAGGAGCAGAGCAGAGAGAGAAGACTGACACTGGAGAGGCAGAGATGAGGTCTCGTAGGGACTTGTGGGGTAAGAACAGGCAGTTTATCTTATGTGCAGTGGAGGGCTGCTAGATGGTTTGATAAAGAAAGTCATGCAGTCTGATTTATGTTTTAGAAAGCTCACTGAAAGTTGTGAACTCTGTAGGAACAGAGGACTCTCAGGCTCTTGGCACTACACAGGCATGATCTGATGATGACTGAGAATAGGGTTGTAGCAGAGGGAATATAACAGCATCTAGATGAGCATTTGGGACCACAGGATTTCAAGTCCCATCTCAATTTATAGCTTCACCACCTGAAAGTTATTTGACCTTGAGTAGGTTTCCTAATTTTGTTACCACTTAGTTTTCTCATCTGTAAAATGGGAACAATGATAGCATGTATCTATATCTTAGAGTCATTCTGGGATTGAATGGAACAATTTATGTAAAACACCTGATATCATATTAGAACAATGATAAGCATAGGATGCACCCTTATGGCAGAAAGTGAAGAAGAACTAAAGAGCCTCTTGATGAAAGTGGAAGAACAGAGTGAAAAAGTTGGTTTAAAGCTCAGTATTCAGAAAACTAAGATCATGGCATCCGGTCCCATCACTTCATGAGAAATAGATGGGGAAACAGTGGAACAGTGGCTAAGTTTATTTTTGGGGCTCCAAAATCACTGCAGATGGTGACTGCAGCCATGAAATTAAAAAGACACTAACTCCTTGGAAGGAAAGTTATGACCAACCTAGACAGCATATTAAAAAGCAAAGACATGACTTTGTCCACAAAGGTCCATCTAGTCAAGGCTATGGTTTTTCCAGTAGTCATGTATGGATCTGAGAGTTGGACTATAAAGAAAGCTCAGCGCCGAAGAATTGAAGCTGTTGAACTATGGTCTTGGGGAAAACTCTTCAGAGTCCCTTGGACTGCAAGAAGGTCCAACCAGTCCATCCTAGAGGAGATCAGGCCTGGGTGTTCCTTGGAAGGGCTGATGTTGAAGCTGAAACTGAATACTTTGGCCACCTGATGCGAAGAGCTAACTCATTTGAAAAGACCCAGATGCTCGGAAAGATTGAGGGCAGGACAGGAAGGTGACAAAAGAGGATAAAATGGTTGAATGGCATCATCGACTCAGTGGACATGGGTTTGGGTAAACTCCCAGATTTGCGATGGACAGGGAGGCCTGGTGTGCTGCAGTTCATGGGGTCACAAAGAGTCGTACACAACTGAGTGACTGAACTGAACTGAACTGCAGGAAATGATAATGTCCAGACTTTAGTTAATAATACTCTTTCAGTGTGGATTCACTAAGTTGAACAAATGTTTAATACTAATGTACAATGGTAATAAAGGGAATTGGTTGTGGAGTATACGAAAATACTCTTCACAAATATTCTGCAAATCTAAAACTTCTAAAGTAAACTGTTTAAAAAAAAAAAAAACACACACCAAATACTAGGTGATGAGATCTGGAAGATGACACAATTAATCACTGAATGGGGGTGGCCATGAGCAATGGTTTGGAGGGAACACTGGCTCCCTAACTTCTACACCACAAGAACTGAACTGGAAAAGATGAGGAAATGTGGAAAATCAAATTGGGAAGGCTCTTTAATGGGTGTTGAGGAAGCACTCCCTTTCTCAAACCAGAGCACCTGGACTCCATTGCAGCCTCCCCTCCCCCATGAAGGTTCATAAGTGGCGCTTTGTGATGTCAACAATGTCAGGGCTACCATTGGCTGGAGAAATTTCTTGCTGACCAATCAAACGGACAGTTGTGGCTCTTCATTGTCCTGGAAGGTATATAAAGAGGCCAGGCGCCTTGGTGTAGGCCACAGCTGCTACAAGATGGGAGGCATATTTGGGAAAGTGAAGGAGCGGGAGCCGGAAATTGACATATATGACATCAGTTTCGAGGAAGAAGCCTCAACCTCCAAAGAAAGGAAGACAAATAATTCTGATCAGTCCAATGGCTTGGACAGGGAGAAGGTCCGATTACCCTACTCATGTTCTTCCTCTTCATCCCCCACCCGGGACTCACCCTGCCCTTGCCTGGCACAAAACACCTCCCCAACGCACACCCGTTCTCTCAAAGTTCTCCTTCCCATCCTCCTTCACTAATGTCTTTCTGGATGACTTTGTTTTCTTACCAGATACAAAGACTCATGAAGAAGGTAGAATCAACCCTAGAGCAGAATCCGAACAGAAATAAGAATCGGAAGTCGACCATACTGGTCTTCTACTACCACCTGCAGAATAGAAAGAAGAAGGAAAATGGGCCAATGGAGGACGAAGAAAACCTGGAGGATTCTTCCAACACCTCTCCTGACAATTCTCCAAGTAAGCCCCTGTGCCCCCCTGGAGCCCAAGATGCTGAGCCATCTGCTGTAACTCCAGGAAAAGCAAAGGCAGAATAGTCGTTTGTAGCGGGATCAAACATACAATGAAGGTCCCCTCTGCACCGACCACACTACTCAGATGCTGATGATTAAAGTATCAACAAACAGTAAAAAGATGTGTGTGCATGTTTTTTTGATGATGCAGAGGGGAGAAAGGGAAGGGTCTGGTGTGTGAGGAGGGAGGGTGGTGGCGTCCTTTCAGTTTAGGGCCCAGACCAGCCAGTCCATACTTACTCAGACACTGGGAGTGAGGACTGGGTGAAGACTGAGAACTGCAGACTGAAGATTTCTTAGCACTGAGGATTTCTTCCTGAACACTTCATCCCACTGATGAGGAGGAAAAGGACATGGTATTTCTGTTTGTTTGGGGGGTCCAGCTGGAGAGAGGGGTGATGTAGGGGTGGTGGCTCTGTGTAGTAACCAGATTCCACTTTAGATGTCTGACAATTGAGTTTTTACCTCTCATCAGTTTCTGATCCTCTTCTGGCCCACATTTGGGCCAGACCCAGGGAATAAGTGAATAAAGGAACACAAAATAGAAACAGATATACCTAACGTTAACCACTGGAATCATTACCTTGCTGTATTTCCCATAGCCAGAACATCCATTACGCCCAAATAGCCTCTAGTGCACGTGGATGCTCTGACCCAATGAGGAATAAAATTCTGTCTTTGGCCCCTATAGTCAGCCTTCAAAATATGAGACCTGATGGACCTTTCCCCTTAGTTACAATCACACTTTTCACCTCAGTTGTTTTTAAAAAGATTCAATCTCAATGAAAGCAGGGCCTTCACAGATTGAAACCCATTATAGGAGACCTATTTAGATACTGAAAGAGAAACTCCCCAGGTCAGTAGGTGCCCAGTATGCTACTGGAGATCAGTGGAGAAATAACTCCAGAAAGAATGAAGGGATGGAGCCAAAACAAAAACAATACCCAGCTGTGGATGTGACTGGTGATAGAAGCAAGGTCCGATGCTGTAAAGAGCAATATTGCATAGGAACCTGGAATGTCAGGTCCATGAATCAAGGCAAATTGGAAGTGGTCAAACAAGAGATGGCAAGAGTGAATGTCGACATTCTAGGAATCAACGAACTGAAATGGACTGGAATGGGTGAATTTAACTCAGATGACCATTATATCTACTACTGCGGGCAGGAATGCCTCAGAAGAAATGGAGTGGCCATCATGGTCAACAAAAGAGTCTGAAATGCAGTACTTGGATGCAATCTCAAAAATGACAGAATGATCTCTGTTCGTTTCCGAGGCAAACCATTCAGTATCACAGTAATCCAAGTCTATGCCCCAACCAGTAATGCTGAAGAAGCTGAAGTTGAACGGTTCTATGAAGACCTACAAGACCTTTTAGAACTAACACCCAAAAAAGATGTCCTTTTCATTATAGGGGACCGGAATGCAAAAGTAGGAAGTCAAGAAACACCTTGGGTAACAAGCAAATTTGGCCTTGGAACAGGGAATGAAGCAGGACAAAGGCTAATAGTTTTGCCAAGAGAGTGCACTGGTCATAGCAAACACCCTCTTCCAACAACACAAGAGAAGACTCTACACATGGACATCACCAGATGGTCAACGCCAAAAACAGATTGATTATATTCTTTGCAGTCAAAGATGGAGAAGCTCTATACAGTCAACAAAAACAAGACTGGGAGCTGACTGCGGCTCAGATCATGAACTCCTTATTATCAAATTCAGACTTAAATTAAAGAAAGTAGGGAAAACCACCAGGCCATTGAGGTATGACCAAATCAAATCCCTTATGATTATACAGTGGAAGTGGGAAAAGATTTAAGGGCCTAGATCTGATAGATAGAGTGCCTGATGAACTATGGAATGAGGTTCATGACGTTGTACAGGAGACAGGGATCAAGACCATCCCCATGGAGAAGAAATGCAAAAAAGCAAAATGGCTGCCTGGGGAGGCCTTACAAATAGCTGTGAAAAGAAGAGAAGCCAAAAGCAAAGGAGAAAAGGAAAGATCTGAATGCAGAGTTCCAAAGAATAGCAAGGAGATATAAGAAAGTCTTCCTCAGCGATCAATGCAAAAAAATATAGGAAAACAACAGAATGGGAAAGACTAGAGATCTCTTCAAGAAAATTAGAGATACCAAGGGAATATTTCATGCAAAGATGGGCTCGATAAGCGACAGAAGTGGTATGGACCTAACAGAAGCAGAAGATATTAAGAAGAGATGGCAAGAATACACAGAAGAACTGTACAAAAAAGATCTTCACGACCCAGATAATTACGATGGTGTGATCACTCATCTAGAGCCAGACATCCTGAAATGTGAAGTCAAGTGGGCCTTAGAGAGCATCACTACGAACCAATCTAGCGGAGGTGATGGAATTCTAGTTGAGCTATTTCAAATCCTGAAAGATGATGCTGTGAAAGTGCTGCTCTCAATATGCCAGCCAATTTGGAAAACTCAGCAGTGGCCACAGGACTGGAAAAGGTCCGTTTTCATTCCAATCCCAAAGAAAGGCAATGCC
Source organism: Bos indicus (assembly GCF_029378745.1). NCBI lineage: Eukaryota > Metazoa > Chordata > Mammalia > Artiodactyla > Bovidae > Bos > Bos indicus. The sequence goes on along the minus strand of NC_091789.1, from coordinate 19,658,772 downwards.
AAAGAAGGCTCAAACTACCGCACAATTGCACTCATCTCACATGCTAGTAAAGTAATGCTCAAAATTCTCCAAGCCAGGCTTCAGCAATACATGAACGATGAACTTCCTGATGTTCAAGCTGATTTTAGAAAAGGCAGAGGAACCAGAGATCAAATTGCCAACATCTGCTGGATCATGGAAAAAGCAAGAGAGTTCCAGCAAAACATCTATTTCTGCTTTATGGACTATGCCAAAGCCTTTGACTGTGTGGATCACAATCAACTGTGGAAAATTCTGAAAGAGATGGGCATACCAGACCACCTGATCTGCCTCTTGAGAAATCGTATGCAGGTCAGGAAGCAACAGTTAGAACTGGACATGGAACAACAGACTGGTTCCAAATAGGAAAAGGAGTACGTCAAGGCTGTATATTGTCTCCCTGCTTATTTCACTTACATGCAGACTACATCATGAGAAACGCTGGACTGGAAGAAACACAAGCTGGAATCAAGATTGCCAGGAGAAATATCAATAACCTCAGATACACAGATGACACCACCCTTATGGCAGAAAGTGAAGAAGAACTAAAGAGCCTCTTGATGAAAGTGAAAGTGGAGAGTGAAAAAGTTGGCTTAAAGCTCAACATTCAGAAAACGAAGATCATGGCATCCGGTCTCACCACTTCATGGGAAATAGATGGGGAAACAGTGGAAACAAGTGTCAGACTTTATTTTTCTGGGCTCCAAAATCACTGCAGATGGTGACTGCAGCCATGAAATTAAAAGACGCGTACTCTTTGGAAGGAAAGTTATGACCAACCTAGATAGCATATTCAAAAGCAGAGATATTACTTTGCCAAAAAAGGTCCATCTAGTCAAGGCTATGGTTTTTCCTGTGGTCATGTATGGATGTGAGAGTTGGACTGTGAAGAAGACTGAGCGCCAAAGAATTGATGCTTTTGAACTGTGGTGTTGGAGAAGACTCTTGAGAGTCCCTTGGACTGCAAGGAGATCCAACCAGTCCATTCTGAAGGAGATCAGCCCTGGGATTTCTTTGGAAAGAATGATGCTGAAGCTGAAACTGAAACTCCAGTACTTTGGCTGCCTCATGCGAAGAGTTGACTCATTGGAAAAGACTCTGATGCTTGGAGGGATTGGGGGCAGGAGGAGAAGGGGACGACAGAGGATGAGATGGCTGGATGGCATCATTGACTCAATGGACGTGAGTCTGAGTGAACTCCGGGAGTTGGTGATGGACAGGGAGGCCTGGCGTGCTGCGATTCATGGGGTCGCAAAGAGTCGGACACGACTGAGCAACTGATCTGATCTGATCTGATCTGATTTAGAGAGGGTGTGCTTACCTCCACTCCTGCCCTTTACAGACACATTTTACTTCATCTCAGAGCTGTAAAACAAGATCAGGGTCTCAGTGTGAAATTGTACCCTTGGGGTCAGGGCCCCACTCAGTACATGTCCATTTATATTATTGAAAATACTGCTTCCAACGAATAACTGGTAAATACTTTTCAGTCATAGCAAAACATTTGGCTAGCATGCTGTTTTCACTGCCTATTTCCACAACTTCTCAGCTACACTTAACCTTCACCTTCAAACTGAAACAATACACCTTTACTTGTCTACTCAGTGGGGCCAGTGTCCACTCCTGCCATCTCACACAGTCTTTGAAGGCAACATTTTCACCTGCTCTTGGTTTTGTCAGGTACACAACTAGGGCCTCACACTGATGGCATCCCCCTTTGAGGAGATTCCTATGATACACATGCTACACAGTCCCCCCACTGCAGGGAAGTTGCTGAAAACTCTGGTAAGTGCTGGACTCCTCCAGTCTTCACAGTGTTGAGAAATAGTTTTAGGCTTCTTAGTACCCATACTCGGAGAAGGCAATGGCACCCCACTCCAGTACTCTTGCCTGGAAAATCCCATGGACGGAGTGGCCTGGAGGGCTACAGTCCATGGGGTCACTAGGAGTCAGACACGACTGAGCGACTTCACTTTATTTTTTCACTTTCATGCATTGGAGAAGGAAATGGCAACCCACGCCAGTGTTCTTGCCTGGAGAATCCCAGGGACGGGGGAGCCTGGTGGGCTGCCGTCTATAAAGTCGCACAGAGTCGGACACGACTGAAGCGACTTAGCAGCAGCAGCAGCAGTACGCATCCTGTTAAAACAAGCCCAACATGTTTTAGACATTTATAGATTCTGGAGGAAACATTTCCTCATATACACAGTATTTTTGGTCGATAACTTCCAAATAGGCCTGCCTTGAATGAGACGCCCCGTGTCAAAAGTTTCTAGAATCTGCCTAAATTGCCATAGAACGGTCACTCCTATTAGCACCCCCTGAGACTCTGTCACTGTGCAAGCTTTAGCAGCTTTCTCTCATGTATCTTGGAGTTTCTGTACCACCAATGATGGCCTTTAGTCTCATGGGCTTCTGATACAGGGAACTGCCCACCTTGGCCCAATGCTGTATGACCGTAGTGCAGCACATGTGAGTACATGCTGGACTGGCCTGGAAATATAGACTATCTCAGGTCTTGAATCTATGACCCTCCATATCCAGCTGCCCATTTGGCCTTTGCTTACAGAAGTAGCACTCTGCAAGCTCAGCATAGCGTGAGGCCTCCTTGCTACAGGATTAGCTGAAACTGGGCCCTCTACATACCCTATCTTCAGGAAAGGGTACCTTCGCCTGTTCTCAGGCCCTTGTTAGATGCCACACTGCTACAAGAGTTCATCTCGTAGAACTCTTGGACACCTGGGGAGCCTTTTTGCATCCACACAGTGAAATCCAAAGGGAGGTCATTCACTTAACCAATGCCATCGTCACTATCACACTGATGGAGTTTGCTTGAGAGCTGCTACTTGTCATCTCTTCATCAGTATGTTCCTGATAAAGGAGAGGACCCAAAGCTCAGCGCAAAGGGCCAGTATGAGGCATCTACCTTAGCACAGAATGTCTGCGCCACAATTGGCCTCAGCTTCATGCCTTTGTAGATCTTTGAGCCACTGCCACTGGGCTGACTGTCTATTATGACCAAGTCAAACAATTCTTCTCCAGGGTTGTCTCATTTAGGGTTAAGAACTCACGCAATCTCTTGCCTCCCGATAAATTATACTCAAAATGCAAATCAAGGTCACACATTTTCTACACATATTAAAGCCACAGTACGGTGTCTCACCATGGCACTCCTTACCCTCTTTGGAGTTCTACACAATAAGAGAAACCCAGAGACTCATTTTGCTTTTCAGAACACAAAATACTATCTCCTGAACAAGATGTTCAATGGAACACTCACCACCTTTACTGCTCTCACCATGCAGGGGCCACAGTGGTTTCCATAAACAAGTACAAATTAAAGGAAGCATGGAATTCTTTGGTTATCAAACAAATATCATGGGTAATTGTAATAGAGAGAGATGCCATTGTTTATGAATTATATTGAGCTAAAAGGAACAAATAAACATTGCATACGTTTAAGGTGCAGAACTTGATGTTTTCATTGAATGTACATCCATACCTACATCTATACAGTGAAAGAATCACAATCGTCTAATGACCCATCACTGCACGGTTACTATTTTTTGCCTTTTTTGGGCATTCTATTTTGGATGCATTAACTCATTATATGAGTAACAATCATTTTCATATTTTTGTGGTATATATGTGGCATCATTAGTCTTGACATTGAGATGAAAATTGGGGGGGGGGTGTACATTACACTTCTATGAGATGACATCAAGCTCCCATATTTCACAAAAGCGTGTGTGTGTGTGTGTGTGTGTGTGTGTGTGTGTGTGTATTTATACACATATGAGTATGGCACTTTAAGAAAGATACCAGTATTTCAGGAAACAGATATGTCTTGAGTGCTTAGGATGTGTCAGATATTGTACTTGGTTCTTGACTTACAGTGAAGGACATAAAGTCAATACTTCTGTGATCAAGTAATTTCTATTTTCATGGGCAAAGTACTGGTTCATGGTACTGGCATGGGGCAGAGGAGAGCTGCTTTGGTTAAAGGGTGTGGGGAAACCTTTTGTGAGGAGTTCATATCTGAAACAAGATTTAAAGAATGAGATATAATCAGTTGTGTGAAGATTTGGAAGAAGAGCATTTTAGGTAGAATAGCAAGTTGCCACGTCATGAAGCAAGAATTGCCAATGGTTGAGTGTAAATTGGAATCAGTCAGAGAGGAGCAGAGCAGAGAGAGAAGACTGACACTGGAGAGGCAGAGATGAGGTCTCGTAGGGACTTGTGGGGTAAGAACAGGCAGTTTATCTTATGTGCAGTGGAGGGCTGCTAGATGGTTTGATAAAGAAAGTCATGCAGTCTGATTTATGTTTTAGAAAGCTCACTGAAAGTTGTGAACTCTGTAGGAACAGAGGACTCTCAGGCTCTTGGCACTACACAGGCATGATCTGATGATGACTGAGAATAGGGTTGTAGCAGAGGGAATATAACAGCATCTAGATGAGCATTTGGGACCACAGGATTTCAAGTCCCATCTCAATTTATAGCTTCACCACCTGAAAGTTATTTGACCTTGAGTAGGTTTCCTAATTTTGTTACCACTTAGTTTTCTCATCTGTAAAATGGGAACAATGATAGCATGTATCTATATCTTAGAGTCATTCTGGGATTGAATGGAACAATTTATGTAAAACACCTGATATCATATTAGAACAATGATAAGCATAGGATGCACCCTTATGGCAGAAAGTGAAGAAGAACTAAAGAGCCTCTTGATGAAAGTGGAAGAACAGAGTGAAAAAGTTGGTTTAAAGCTCAGTATTCAGAAAACTAAGATCATGGCATCCGGTCCCATCACTTCATGAGAAATAGATGGGGAAACAGTGGAACAGTGGCTAAGTTTATTTTTGGGGCTCCAAAATCACTGCAGATGGTGACTGCAGCCATGAAATTAAAAAGACACTAACTCCTTGGAAGGAAAGTTATGACCAACCTAGACAGCATATTAAAAAGCAAAGACATGACTTTGTCCACAAAGGTCCATCTAGTCAAGGCTATGGTTTTTCCAGTAGTCATGTATGGATCTGAGAGTTGGACTATAAAGAAAGCTCAGCGCCGAAGAATTGAAGCTGTTGAACTATGGTCTTGGGGAAAACTCTTCAGAGTCCCTTGGACTGCAAGAAGGTCCAACCAGTCCATCCTAGAGGAGATCAGGCCTGGGTGTTCCTTGGAAGGGCTGATGTTGAAGCTGAAACTGAATACTTTGGCCACCTGATGCGAAGAGCTAACTCATTTGAAAAGACCCAGATGCTCGGAAAGATTGAGGGCAGGACAGGAAGGTGACAAAAGAGGATAAAATGGTTGAATGGCATCATCGACTCAGTGGACATGGGTTTGGGTAAACTCCCAGATTTGCGATGGACAGGGAGGCCTGGTGTGCTGCAGTTCATGGGGTCACAAAGAGTCGTACACAACTGAGTGACTGAACTGAACTGAACTGCAGGAAATGATAATGTCCAGACTTTAGTTAATAATACTCTTTCAGTGTGGATTCACTAAGTTGAACAAATGTTTAATACTAATGTACAATGGTAATAAAGGGAATTGGTTGTGGAGTATACGAAAATACTCTTCACAAATATTCTGCAAATCTAAAACTTCTAAAGTAAACTGTTTAAAAAAAAAAAAAAAACACACCAAATACTAGGTGATGAGATCTGGAAGATGACACAATTAATCACTGAATGGGGGTGGCCATGAGCAATGGTTTGGAGGGAACACTGGCTCCCTAACTTCTACACCACAAGAACTGAACTGGAAAAGATGAGGAAATGTGGAAAATCAAATTGGGAAGGCTCTTTAATGGGTGTTGAGGAAGCACTCCCTTTCTCAAACCAGAGCACCTGGACTCCATTGCAGCCTCCCCTCCCCCATGAAGGTTCATAAGTGGCGCTTTGTGATGTCAACAATGTCAGGGCTACCATTGGCTGGAGAAATTTCTTGCTGACCAATCAAACGGACAGTTGTGGCTCTTCATTGTCCTGGAAGGTATATAAAGAGGCCAGGCGCCTTGGTGTAGGCCACAGCTGCTACAAGATGGGAGGCATATTTGGGAAAGTGAAGGAGCGGGAGCCGGAAATTGACATATATGACATCAGTTTCGAGGAAGAAGCCTCAACCTCCAAAGAAAGGAAGACAAATAATTCTGATCAGTCCAATGGCTTGGACAGGGAGAAGGTCCGATTACCCTACTCATGTTCTTCCTCTTCATCCCCCACCCGGGACTCACCCTGCCCTTGCCTGGCACAAAACACCTCCCCAACGCACACCCGTTCTCTCAAAGTTCTCCTTCCCATCCTCCTTCACTAATGTCTTTCTGGATGACTTTGTTTTCTTACCAGATACAAAGACTCATGAAGAAGGTAGAATCAACCCTAGAGCAGAATCCGAACAGAAATAAGAATCGGAAGTCGACCATACTGGTCTTCTACTACCACCTGCAGAATAGAAAGAAGAAGGAAAATGGGCCAATGGAGGACGAAGAAAACCTGGAGGATTCTTCCAACACCTCTCCTGACAATTCTCCAAGTAAGCCCCTGTGCCCCCCTGGAGCCCAAGATGCTGAGCCATCTGCTGTAACTCCAGGAAAAGCAAAGGCAGAATAGTCGTTTGTAGCGGGATCAAACATACAATGAAGGTCCCCTCTGCACCGACCACACTACTCAGATGCTGATGATTAAAGTATCAACAAACAGTAAAAAGATGTGTGTGCATGTTTTTTTGATGATGCAGAGGGGAGAAAGGGAAGGGTCTGGTGTGTGAGGAGGGAGGGTGGTGGCGTCCTTTCAGTTTAGGGCCCAGACCAGCCAGTCCATACTTACTCAGACACTGGGAGTGAGGACTGGGTGAAGACTGAGAACTGCAGACTGAAGATTTCTTAGCACTGAGGATTTCTTCCTGAACACTTCATCCCACTGATGAGGAGGAAAAGGACATGGTATTTCTGTTTGTTTGGGGGGTCCAGCTGGAGAGAGGGGTGATGTAGGGGTGGTGGCTCTGTGTAGTAACCAGATTCCACTTTAGATGTCTGACAATTGAGTTTTTACCTCTCATCAGTTTCTGATCCTCTTCTGGCCCACATTTGGGCCAGACCCAGGGAATAAGTGAATAAAGGAACACAAAATAGAAACAGATATACCTAACGTTAACCACTGGAATCATTACCTTGCTGTATTTCCCATAGCCAGAACATCCATTACGCCCAAATAGCCTCTAGTGCACGTGGATGCTCTGACCCAATGAGGAATAAAATTCTGTCTTTGGCCCCTATAGTCAGCCTTCAAAATATGAGACCTGATGGACCTTTCCCCTTAGTTACAATCACACTTTTCACCTCAGTTGTTTTTAAAAAGATTCAATCTCAATGAAAGCAGGGCCTTCACAGATTGAAACCCATTATAGGAGACCTATTTAGATACTGAAAGAGAAACTCCCCAGGTCAGTAGGTGCCCAGTATGCTACTGGAGATCAGTGGAGAAATAACTCCAGAAAGAATGAAGGGATGGAGCCAAAACAAAAACAATACCCAGCTGTGGATGTGACTGGTGATAGAAGCAAGGTCCGATGCTGTAAAGAGCAATATTGCATAGGAACCTGGAATGTCAGGTCCATGAATCAAGGCAAATTGGAAGTGGTCAAACAAGAGATGGCAAGAGTGAATGTCGACATTCTAGGAATCAACGAACTGAAATGGACTGGAATGGGTGAATTTAACTCAGATGACCATTATATCTACTACTGCGGGCAGGAATGCCTCAGAAGAAATGGAGTGGCCATCATGGTCAACAAAAGAGTCTGAAATGCAGTACTTGGATGCAATCTCAAAAATGACAGAATGATCTCTGTTCGTTTCCGAGGCAAACCATTCAGTATCACAGTAATCCAAGTCTATGCCCCAACCAGTAATGCTGAAGAAGCTGAAGTTGAACGGTTCTATGAAGACCTACAAGACCTTTTAGAACTAACACCCAAAAAAGATGTCCTTTTCATTATAGGGGACCGGAATGCAAAAGTAGGAAGTCAAGAAACACCTTGGGTAACAAGCAAATTTGGCCTTGGAACAGGGAATGAAGCAGGACAAAGGCTAATAGTTTTGCCAAGAGAGTGCACTGGTCATAGCAAACACCCTCTTCCAACAACACAAGAGAAGACTCTACACATGGACATCACCAGATGGTCAACGCCAAAAACAGATTGATTATATTCTTTGCAGTCAAAGATGGAGAAGCTCTATACAGTCAACAAAAACAAGACTGGGAGCTGACTGCGGCTCAGATCATGAACTCCTTATTATCAAATTCAGACTTAAATTAAAGAAAGTAGGGAAAACCACCAGGCCATTGAGGTATGACCAAATCAAATCCCTTATGATTATACAGTGGAAGTGGGAAAAGATTTAAGGGCCTAGATCTGATAGATAGAGTGCCTGATGAACTATGGAATGAGGTTCATGACGTTGTACAGGAGACAGGGATCAAGACCATCCCCATGGAGAAGAAATGCAAAAAAGCAAAATGGCTGCCTGGGGAGGCCTTACAAATAGCTGTGAAAAGAAGAGAAGCCAAAAGCAAAGGAGAAAAGGAAAGATCTGAATGCAGAGTTCCAAAGAATAGCAAGGAGATATAAGAAAGTCTTCCTCAGCGATCAATGCAAAAAAATATAGGAAAACAACAGAATGGGAAAGACTAGAGATCTCTTCAAGAAAATTAGAGATACCAAGGGAATATTTCATGCAAAGATGGGCTCGATAAGCGACAGAAGTGGTATGGACCTAACAGAAGCAGAAGATATTAAGAAGAGATGGCAAGAATACACAGAAGAACTGTACAAAAAAGATCTTCACGACCCAGATAATTACGATGGTGTGATCACTCATCTAGAGCCAGACATCCTGAAATGTGAAGTCAAGTGGGCCTTAGAGAGCATCACTACGAACCAATCTAGCGGAGGTGATGGAATTCTAGTTGAGCTATTTCAAATCCTGAAAGATGATGCTGTGAAAGTGCTGCTCTCAATATGCCAGCCAATTTGGAAAACTCAGCAGTGGCCACAGGACTGGAAAAGGTCCGTTTTCATTCCAATCCCAAAGAAAGGCAATGCCAAAGAAGGCTCAAACTACCGCACAATTGCACTCATCTCACATGCTAGTAAAGTAATGCTCAAAATTCTCCAAGCCAGGCTTCAGCAATACATGAACGATGAACTTCCTGATGTTCAAGCTGATTTTAGAAAAGGCAGAGGAACCAGAGATCAAATTGCCAACATCTGCTGGATCATGGAAAAAGCAAGAGAGTTCCAGCAAAACATCTATTTCTGCTTTATGGACTATGCCAAAGCCTTTGACTGTGTGGATCACAATCAACTGTGGAAAATTCTGAAAGAGATGGGCATACCAGACCACCTGATCTGCCTCTTGAGAAATCCGTATGCAGGTCAGGAAGCAACAGTTAGAACTGGACATGGAACAACAGACTGGTTCCAAATAGGAAAAGGAGTACGTCAAGGCTGTATATTGTCTCCCTGCTTATTTCACTTACATGCAGACTACATCATGAGAAACGCTGGACTGGAAGAAACACAAGCTGGAATCAAGATTGCCAGGAGAAATATCAATAACCTCAGATACACAGATGACACCACCCTTATGGCAGAAAGTGAAGAAGAACTAAAGAGCCTCTTGATGAAAGTGAAAGTGGAGAGTGAAAAAGTTGGCTTAAAGCTCAACATTCAGAAAACGAAGATCATGGCATCCGGTCTCACCACTTCATGGGAAATAGATGGGGAAACAGTGGAAACAAGTGTCAGACTTTATTTTTCTGGGCTCCAAAATCACTGCAGATGGTGACTGCAGCCATGAAATTAAAAGACGCGTACTCTTTGGAAGGAAAGTTATGACCAACCTAGATAGCATATTCAAAAGCAGAGATATTACTTTGCCAAAAAAGGTCCATCTAGTCAAGGCTATGGTTTTTCCTGTGGTCATGTATGGATGTGAGAGTTGGACTGTGAAGAAGACTGAGCGCCAAAGAATTGATGCTTTTGAACTGTGGTGTTGGAGAAGACTCTTGAGAGTCCCTTGGACTGCAAGGAGATCCAACCAGTCCATTCTGAAGGAGATCAGCCCTGGGATTTCTTTGGAAAGAATGATGCTGAAGCTGAAACTGAAACTCCAGTACTTTGGCTGCCTCATGCGAAGAGTTGACTCATTGGAAAAGACTCTGATGCTTGGAGGGATTGGGGGCAGGAGGAGAAGGGGACGACAGAGGATGAGATGGCTGGATGGCATCATTGACTCAATGGACGTGAGTCTGAGTGAACTCCGGGAGTTGGTGATGGACAGGGAGGCCTGGCGTGCTGCGATTCATGGGGTCGCAAAGAGTCGGACACGACTGAGCAACTGATCTGATCTGATCTGATCTGATTTAGAGAGGGTGTGCTTACCTCCACTCCTGCCCTTTACAGACACATTTTACTTCATCTCAGAGCTGTAAAACAAGATCAGGGTCTCAGTGTGAAATTGTACCCTTGGGGTCAGGGCCCCACTCAGTACATGTCCATTTATATTATTGAAAATACTGCTTCCAACGAATAACTGGTAAATACTTTTCAGTCATAGCAAAACATTTGGCTAGCATGCTGTTTTCACTGCCTATTTCCACAACTTCTCAGCTACACTTAACCTTCACCTTCAAACTGAAACAATACACCTTTACTTGTCTACTCAGTGGGGCCAGTGTCCACTCCTGCCATCTCACACAGTCTTTGAAGGCAACATTTTCACCTGCTCTTGGTTTTGTCAGGTACACAACTAGGGCCTCACACTGATGGCATCCCCCTTTGAGGAGATTCCTATGATACACATGCTACACAGTCCCCCCACTGCAGGGAAGTTGCTGAAAACTCTGGTAAGTGCTGGACTCCTCCAGTCTTCACAGTGTTGAGAAATAGTTTTAGGCTTCTTAGTACCCATACTCGGAGAAGGCAATGGCACCCCACTCCAGTACTCTTGCCTGGAAAATCCCATGGACGGAGTGGCCTGGAGGGCTACAGTCCATGGGGTCACTAGGAGTCAGACACGACTGAGCGACTTCACTTTATTTTTTCACTTTCATGCATTGGAGAAGGAAATGGCAACCCACGCCAGTGTTCTTGCCTGGAGAATCCCAGGGACGGGGGAGCCTGGTGGGCTGCCGTCTATAAAGTCGCACAGAGTCGGACACGACTGAAGCGACTTAGCAGCAGCAGCAGCAGTACGCATCCTGTTAAAACAAGCCCAACATGTTTTAGACATTTATAGATTCTGGAGGAAACATTTCCTCATATACACAGTATTTTTGGTCGATAACTTCCAAATAGGCCTGCCTTGAATGAGACGCCCCGTGTCAAAAGTTTCTAGAATCTGCCTAAATTGCCATAGAACGGTCACTCCTATTAGCACCCCCTGAGACTCTGTCACTGTGCAAGCTTTAGCAGCTTTCTCTCATGTATCTTGGAGTTTCTGTACCACCAATGATGGCCTTTAGTCTCATGGGCTTCTGATACAGGGAACTGCCCACCTTGGCCCAATGCTGTATGACCGTAGTGCAGCACATGTGAGTACATGCTGGACTGGCCTGGAAATATAGACTATCTCAGGTCTTGAATCTATGACCCTCCATATCCAGCTGCCCATTTGGCCTTTGCTTACAGAAGTAGCACTCTGCAAGCTCAGCATAGCGTGAGGCCTCCTTGCTACAGGATTAGCTGAAACTGGGCCCTCTACATACCCTATCTTCAGGAAAGGGTACCTTCGCCTGTTCTCAGGCCCTTGTTAGATGCCACACTGCTACAAGAGTTCATCTCGTAGAACTCTTGGACACCTGGGGAGCCTTTTTGCATCCACACAGTGAAATCCAAAGGGAGGTCATTCACTTAACCAATGCCATCGTCACTATCACACTGATGGAGTTTGCTTGAGAGCTGCTACTTGTCATCTCTTCATCAGTATGTTCCTGATAAAGGAGAGGACCCAAAGCTCAGCGCAAAGGGCCAGTATGAGGCATCTACCTTAGCACAGAATGTCTGCGCCACAATTGGCCTCAGCTTCATGCCTTTGTAGATCTTTGAGCCACTGCCACTGGGCTGACTGTCTATTATGACCAAGTCAAACAATTCTTCTCCAGGGTTGTCTCATTTAGGGTTAAGAACTCACGCAATCTCTTGCCTCCCGATAAATTATACTCAAAATGCAAATCAAGGTCACACATTTTCTACACATATTAAAGCCACAGTACAGGTGTCTCACCATGGCACTCCTTACCCTCTTTGGAGTTCTACACAATAAGAGAAACCCAGAGACTCATTTTGCTTTTCAGAACACAAAATACTATCTCCTGAACAAGATGTTCAATGGAACACTCACCACCTTTACTGCTCTCACCATGCAGGGGCCACAGTGGTTTCCATAAACAAGTACAAATTAAAGGAAGCATGGAATTCTTTGGTTATCAAACAAATATCATGGGTAATTGTAATAGAGAGAGATGCCATTGTTTATGAATTATATTGAGCTAAAAGGAACAAATAAACATTGCATACGTTTAAGGTGCAGAACTTGATGTTTTCATTGAATGTACATCCATACCTACATCTATACAGTGAAAGAATCACAATCGTCTAATGACCCATCACTGCACGGTTACTATTTTTTGCCTTTTTTGGGCATTCTATTTTGGATGCATTAACTCATTATATGAGTAACAATCATTTTCATATTTTTGTGGTATATATGTGGCATCATTAGTCTTGACATTGAGATGAAAATTGGGGCGGGGGGTGTACATTACACTTCTATGAGATGACATCAAGCTCCCATATTTCACAAAAGCGTGTGTGTGTGTGTGTGTGTGTGTGTGTGTGTGTGTGTGTGTGTTTATACACATATGAGTATGGCACTTTAAGAAAGATACCAGTATTTCAGGAAACAGATATGTCTTGAGTGCTTAGGATGTGTCAGATATTGTACTTGGTTCTTGACTTACAGTGAAGGACATAAAGTCAATACTTCTGTGATCAAGTAATTTCTATTTTCATGGGCAAAGTACTGGTTCATGGTACTGGCATGGGGCAGAGGAGAGCTGCTTTGGTTAAAGGGTGTGGGGAAACCTTTTCTGAGGAGTTCATATCTGAAACAAGATTTAAAGAATGAGATATAATCAGTTGTGTGAAGATTTGGAAGAAGAGCATTTTAGGTAGAATAGCAAGTTGCCACGTCATGAAGCAAGAATTGCCAATGGTTGAGTGTAAATTGGAATCAGTCAGAGAGGAGCAGAGCAGAGAGAGAAGACTGACACTGGAGAGGCAGAGATGAGGTCTCGTAGGGACTTGTGGGGTAAGAACAGGCAGTTTATCTTATGTGCAGTGGAGGGCTGCTAGATGGTTTGATAAAGAAAGTCATGCAGTCTGATTTATGTTTTAGAAAGCTCACTGAAAGTTGTGAACTCTGTAGGAACAGAGGACTCTCAGGCTCTTGGCACTACACAGGCATGATCTGATGATGACTGAGAATAGGGTTGTAGCAGAGGGAATATAACAGCATCTAGATGAGCATTTGGGACCACAGGATTTCAAGTCCCATCTCAATTTATAGCTTCACCACCTGAAAGTTATTTGACCTTGAGTAGGTTTCCTAATTTTGTTACCACTTAGTTTTCTCATCTGTAAAATGGGAACAATGATAGCATGTATCTATATCTTAGAGTCATTCTGGGATTGAATGGAACAATTTATGTAAAACACCTGATATCATATTAGAACAATGATAAGCATAGGATGCACCCTTATGGCAGAAAGTGAAGAAGAACTAAAGAGCCTCTTGATGAAAGTGGAAGAACAGAGTGAAAAAGTTGGTTTAAAGCTCAGTATTCAGAAAACTAAGATCATGGCATCCGGTCCCATCACTTCATGAGAAATAGATGGGGAAACAGTGGAACAGTGGCTAAGTTTATTTTTGGGGCTCCAAAATCACTGCAGATGGTGACTGCAGCCATGAAATTAAAAAGACACTAACTCCTTGGAAGGAAAGTTATGACCAACCTAGACAGCATATTAAAAAGCAAAGACATGACTTTGTCCACAAAGGTCCATCTAGTCAAGGCTATGGTTTTTCCAGTAGTCATGTATGGATCTGAGAGTTGGACTATAAAGAAAGCTCAGCGCCGAAGAATTGAAGCTGTTGAACTATGGTCTTGGGGAAAACTCTTCAGAGTCCCTTGGACTGCAAGAAGGTCCAACCAGTCCATCCTAGAGGAGATCAGGCCTGGGTGTTCCTTGGAAGGGCTGATGTTGAAGCTGAAACTGAATACTTTGGCCACCTGATGCGAAGAGCTAACTCATTTGAAAAGACCCAGATGCTCGGAAAGATTGAGGGCAGGACAGGAAGGTGACAAAAGAGGATAAAATGGTTGAATGGCATCATCGACTCAGTGGACATGGGTTTGGGTAAACTCCCAGATTTGCGATGGACAGGGAGGCCTGGTGTGCTGCAGTTCATGGGGTCACAAAGAGTCGTACACAACTGAGTGACTGAACTGAACTGAACTGCAGGAAATGATAATGTCCAGACTTTAGTTAATAATACTCTTTCAGTGTGGATTCACTAAGTTGAACAAATGTTTAATACTAATGTACAATGGTAATAAAGGGAATTGGTTGTGGAGTATACGAAAATACTCTTCACAAATATTCTGCAAATCTAAAACTTCTAAAGTAAACTGTTTAAAAAAAAAAAAAACACACACCAAATACTAGGTGATGAGATCTGGAAGATGACACAATTAATCACTGAATGGGGGTGGCCATGAGCAATGGTTTGGAGGGAACACTGGCTCCCTAACTTCTACACCACAAGAACTGAACTGGAAAAGATGAGGAAATGTGGAAAATCAAATTGGGAAGGCTCTTTAATGGGTGTTGAGGAAGCACTCCCTTTCTCAAACCAGAGCACCTGGACTCCATTGCAGCCTCCCCTCCCCCATGAAGGTTCATAAGTGGCGCTTTGTGATGTCAACAATGTCAGGGCTACCATTGGCTGGAGAAATTTCTTGCTGACCAATCAAACGGACAGTTGTGGCTCTTCATTGTCCTGGAAGGTATATAAAGAGGCCAGGCGCCTTGGTGTAGGCCACAGCTGCTACAAGATGGGAGGCATATTTGGGAAAGTGAAGGAGCGGGAGCCGGAAATTGACATATATGACATCAGTTTCGAGGAAGAAGCCTCAACCTCCAAAGAAAGGAAGACAAATAATTCTGATCAGTCCAATGGCTTGGACAGGGAGAAGGTCCGATTACCCTACTCATGTTCTTCCTCTTCATCCCCCACCCGGGACTCACCCTGCCCTTGCCTGGCACAAAACACCTCCCCAACGCACACCCGTTCTCTCAAAGTTCTCCTTCCCATCCTCCTTCACTAATGTCTTTCTGGATGACTTTGTTTTCTTACCAGATACAAAGACTCATGAAGAAGGTAGAATCAACCCTAGAGCAGAATCCGAACAGAAATAAGAATCGGAAGTCGACCATACTGGTCTTCTACTACCACCTGCAGAATAGAAAGAAGAAGGAAAATGGGCCAATGGAGGACGAAGAAAACCTGGAGGATTCTTCCAACACCTCTCCTGACAATTCTCCAAGTAAGCCCCTGTGCCCCCCTGGAGCCCAAGATGCTGAGCCATCTGCTGTAACTCCAGGAAAAGCAAAGGCAGAATAGTCGTTTGTAGCGGGATCAAACATACAATGAAGGTCCCCTCTGCACCGACCACACTACTCAGATGCTGATGATTAAAGTATCAACAAACAGTAAAAAGATGTGTGTGCATGTTTTTTTGATGATGCAGAGGGGAGAAAGGGAAGGGTCTGGTGTGTGAGGAGGGAGGGTGGTGGCGTCCTTTCAGTTTAGGGCCCAGACCAGCCAGTCCATACTTACTCAGACACTGGGAGTGAGGACTGGGTGAAGACTGAGAACTGCAGACTGAAGATTTCTTAGCACTGAGGATTTCTTCCTGAACACTTCATCCCACTGATGAGGAGGAAAAGGACATGGTATTTCTGTTTGTTTGGGGGGTCCAGCTGGAGAGAGGGGTGATGTAGGGGTGGTGGCTCTGTGTAGTAACCAGATTCCACTTTAGATGTCTGACAATTGAGTTTTTACCTCTCATCAGTTTCTGATCCTCTTCTGGCCCACATTTGGGCCAGACCCAGGGAATAAGTGAATAAAGGAACACAAAATAGAAACAGATATACCTAACGTTAACCACTGGAATCATTACCTTGCTGTATTTCCCATAGCCAGAACATCCATTACGCCCAAATAGCCTCTAGTGCACGTGGATGCTCTGACCCAATGAGGAATAAAATTCTGTCTTTGGCCCCTATAGTCAGCCTTCAAAATATGAGACCTGATGGACCTTTCCCCTTAGTTACAATCACACTTTTCACCTCAGTTGTTTTTAAAAAGATTCAATCTCAATGAAAGCAGGGCCTTCACAGATTGAAACCCATTATAGGAGACCTATTTAGATACTGAAAGAGAAACTCCCCAGGTCAGTAGGTGCCCAGTATGCTACTGGAGATCAGTGGAGAAATAACTCCAGAAAGAATGAAGGGATGGAGCCAAAACAAAAACAATACCCAGCTGTGGATGTGACTGGTGATAGAAGCAAGGTCCGATGCTGTAAAGAGCAATATTGCATAGGAACCTGGAATGTCAGGTCCATGAATCAAGGCAAATTGGAAGTGGTCAAACAAGAGATGGCAAGAGTGAATGTCGACATTCTAGGAATCAACGAACTGAAATGGACTGGAATGGGTGAATTTAACTCAGATGACCATTATATCTACTACTGCGGGCAGGAATGCCTCAGAAGAAATGGAGTGGCCATCATGGTCAACAAAAGAGTCTGAAATGCAGTACTTGGATGCAATCTCAAAAATGACAGAATGATCTCTGTTCGTTTCCGAGGCAAACCATTCAGTATCACAGTAATCCAAGTCTATGCCCCAACCAGTAATGCTGAAGAAGCTGAAGTTGAACGGTTCTATGAAGACCTACAAGACCTTTTAGAACTAACACCCAAAAAAGATGTCCTTTTCATTATAGGGGACCGGAATGCAAAAGTAGGAAGTCAAGAAACACCTTGGGTAACAAGCAAATTTGGCCTTGGAACAGGGAATGAAGCAGGACAAAGGCTAATAGTTTTGCCAAGAGAGTGCACTGGTCATAGCAAACACCCTCTTCCAACAACACAAGAGAAGACTCTACACATGGACATCACCAGATGGTCAACGCCAAAAACAGATTGATTATATTCTTTGCAGTCAAAGATGGAGAAGCTCTATACAGTCAACAAAAACAAGACTGGGAGCTGACTGCGGCTCAGATCATGAACTCCTTATTATCAAATTCAGACTTAAATTAAAGAAAGTAGGGAAAACCACCAGGCCATTGAGGTATGACCAAATCAAATCCCTTATGATTATACAGTGGAAGTGGGAAAAGATTTAAGGGCCTAGATCTGATAGATAGAGTGCCTGATGAACTATGGAATGAGGTTCATGACGTTGTACAGGAGACAGGGATCAAGACCATCCCCATGGAGAAGAAATGCAAAAAAGCAAAATGGCTGCCTGGGGAGGCCTTACAAATAGCTGTGAAAAGAAGAGAAGCCAAAAGCAAAGGAGAAAAGGAAAGATCTGAATGCAGAGTTCCAAAGAATAGCAAGGAGATATAAGAAAGTCTTCCTCAGCGATCAATGCAAAAAAATATAGGAAAACAACAGAATGGGAAAGACTAGAGATCTCTTCAAGAAAATTAGAGATACCAAGGGAATATTTCATGCAAAGATGGGCTCGATAAGCGACAGAAGTGGTATGGACCTAACAGAAGCAGAAGATATTAAGAAGAGATGGCAAGAATACACAGAAGAACTGTACAAAAAAGATCTTCACGACCCAGATAATTACGATGGTGTGATCACTCATCTAGAGCCAGACATCCTGAAATGTGAAGTCAAGTGGGCCTTAGAGAGCATCACTACGAACCAATCTAGCGGAGGTGATGGAATTCTAGTTGAGCTATTTCAAATCCTGAAAGATGATGCTGTGAAAGTGCTGCTCTCAATATGCCAGCCAATTTGGAAAACTCAGCAGTGGCCACAGGACTGGAAAAGGTCCGTTTTCATTCCAATCCCAAAGAAAGGCAATGCCAAAGAAGGCTCAAACTACCGCACAATTGCACTCATCTCACATGCTAGTAAAGTAATGCTCAAAATTCTCCAAGCCAGGCTTCAGCAATACATGAACGATGAACTTCCTGATGTTCAAGCTGATTTTAGAAAAGGCAGAGGAACCAGAGATCAAATTGCCAACATCTGCTGGATCATGGAAAAAGCAAGAGAGTTCCAGCAAAACATCTATTTCTGCTTTATGGACTATGCCAAAGCCTTTGACTGTGTGGATCACAATCAACTGTGGAAAATTCTGAAAGAGATGGGCATACCAGACCACCTGATCTGCCTCTTGAGAAATCCGTATGCAGGTCAGGAAGCAACAGTTAGAACTGGACATGGAACAACAGACTGGTTCCAAATAGGAAAAGGAGTACGTCAAGGCTGTATATTGTCTCCCTGCTTATTTCACTTACATGCAGACTACATCATGAGAAACGCTGGACTGGAAGAAACACAAGCTGGAATCAAGATTGCCAGGAGAAATATCAATAACCTCAGATACACAGATGACACCACCCTTATGGCAGAAAGTGAAGAAGAACTAAAGAGCCTCTTGATGAAAGTGAAAGTGGAGAGTGAAAAAGTTGGCTTAAAGCTCAACATTCAGAAAACGAAGATCATGGCATCCGGTCTCACCACTTCATGGGAAATAGATGGGGAAACAGTGGAAACAAGTGTCAGACTTTATTTTTCTGGGCTCCAAAATCACTGCAGATGGTGACTGCAGCCATGAAATTAAAAGACGCGTACTCTTTGGAAGGAAAGTTATGACCAACCTAGATAGCATATTCAAAAGCAGAGATATTACTTTGCCAAAAAAGGTCCATCTAGTCAAGGCTATGGTTTTTCCTGTGGTCATGTATGGATGTGAGAGTTGGACTGTGAAGAAGACTGAGCGCCAAAGAATTGATGCTTTTGAACTGTGGTGTTGGAGAAGACTCTTGAGAGTCCCTTGGACTGCAAGGAGATCCAACCAGTCCATTCTGAAGGAGATCAGCCCTGGGATTTCTTTGGAAAGAATGATGCTGAAGCTGAAACTGAAACTCCAGTACTTTGGCTGCCTCATGCGAAGAGTTGACTCATTGGAAAAGACTCTGATGCTTGGAGGGATTGGGGGCAGGAGGAGAAGGGGACGACAGAGGATGAGATGGCTGGATGGCATCATTGACTCAATGGACGTGAGTCTGAGTGAACTCCGGGAGTTGGTGATGGACAGGGAGGCCTGGCGTGCTGCGATTCATGGGGTCGCAAAGAGTCGGACACGACTGAGCAACTGATCTGATCTGATCTGATCTGATTTAGAGAGGGTGTGCTTACCTCCACTCCTGCCCTTTACAGACACATTTTACTTCATCTCAGAGCTGTAAAACAAGATCAGGGTCTCAGTGTGAAATTGTACCCTTGGGGTCAGGGCCCCACTCAGTACATGTCCATTTATATTATTGAAAATACTGCTTCCAACGAATAACTGGTAAATACTTTTCAGTCATAGCAAAACATTTGGCTAGCATGCTGTTTTCACTGCCTATTTCCACAACTTCTCAGCTACACTTAACCTTCACCTTCAAACTGAAACAATACACCTTTACTTGTCTACTCAGTGGGGCCAGTGTCCACTCCTGCCATCTCACACAGTCTTTGAAGGCAACATTTTCACCTGCTCTTGGTTTTGTCAGGTACACAACTAGGGCCTCACACTGATGGCATCCCCCTTTGAGGAGATTCCTATGATACACATGCTACACAGTCCCCCCACTGCAGGGAAGTTGCTGAAAACTCTGGTAAGTGCTGGACTCCTCCAGTCTTCACAGTGTTGAGAAATAGTTTTAGGCTTCTTAGTACCCATACTCGGAGAAGGCAATGGCACCCCACTCCAGTACTCTTGCCTGGAAAATCCCATGGACGGAGTGGCCTGGAGGGCTACAGTCCATGGGGCCACTAGGAGTCAGACACGACTGAGCGACTTCACTTTATTTTTTCACTTTCATGCATTGGAGAAGGAAATGGCAACCCACGCCAGTGTTCTTGCCTGGAGAATCCCAGGGACGGGGGAGCCTGGTGGGCTGCCGTCTATAAAGTCGCACAGAGTCGGACACGACTGAAGCGACTTAGCAGCAGCAGCAGCAGTACGCATCCTGTTAAAACAAGCCCAACATGTTTTAGACATTTATAGATTCTGGAGGAAACATTTCCTCATATACACAGTATTTTTGGTCGATAACTTCCAAATAGGCCTGCCTTGAATGAGACGCCCCGTGTCAAAAGTTTCTAGAATCTGCCTAAATTGCCATAGAACGGTCACTCCTATTAGCACCCCCTGAGACTCTGTCACTGTGCAAGCTTTAGCAGCTTTCTCTCATGTATCTTGGAGTTTCTGTACCACCAATGATGGCCTTTAGTCTCATGGGCTTCTGATACAGGGAACTGCCCACCTTGGCCCAATGCTGTATGACCGTAGTGCAGCACATGTGAGTACATGCTGGACTGGCCTGGAAATATAGACTATCTCAGGTCTTGAATCTATGACCCTCCATATCCAGCTGCCCATTTGGCCTTTGCTTACAGAAGTAGCACTCTGCAAGCTCAGCATAGCGTGAGGCCTCCTTGCTACAGGATTAGCTGAAACTGGGCCCTCTACATACCCTATCTTCAGGAAAGGGTACCTTCGCCTGTTCTCAGGCCCTTGTTAGATGCCACACTGCTACAAGAGTTCATCTCGTAGAACTCTTGGACACCTGGGGAGCCTTTTTGCATCCACACAGTGAAATCCAAAGGGAGGTCATTCACTTAACCAATGCCATCGTCACTATCACACTGATGGAGTTTGCTTGAGAGCTGCTACTTGTCATCTCTTCATCAGTATGTTCCTGATAAAGGAGAGGACCCAAAGCTCAGCGCAAAGGGCCAGTATGAGGCATCTACCTTAGCACAGAATGTCTGCGCCACAATTGGCCTCAGCTTCATGCCTTTGTAGATCTTTGAGCCACTGCCACTGGGCTGACTGTCTATTATGACCAAGTCAAACAATTCTTCTCCAGGGTTGTCTCATTTAGGGTTAAGAACTCACGCAATCTCTTGCCTCCCGATAAATTATACTCAAAATGCAAATCAAGGTCACACATTTTCTACACATATTAAAGCCACAGTACGGTGTCTCACCATGGCACTCCTTACCCTCTTTGGAGTTCTACACAATAAGAGAAACCCAGAGACTCATTTTGCTTTTCAGAACACAAAATACTATCTCCTGAACAAGATGTTCAATGGAACACTCACCACCTTTACTGCTCTCACCATGCAGGGGCCACAGTGGTTTCCATAAACAAGTACAAATTAAAGGAAGCATGGAATTCTTTGGTTATCAAACAAATATCATGGGTAATTGTAATAGAGAGAGATGCCATTGTTTATGAATTATATTGAGCTAAAAGGAACAAATAAACATTGCATACGTTTAAGGTGCAGAACTTGATGTTTTCATTGAATGTACATCCATACCTACATCTATACAGTGAAAGAATCACAATCGTCTAATGACCCATCACTGCACGGTCACTATTTTTTGCCTTTTTTGGGCATTCTATTTTGGATGCATTAACTCATTATATGAGTAACAATCATTTTCATATTTTTGTGGTATATATGTGGCATCATTAGTCTTGACATTGAGATGAAAATTGGGGGGGGGTGTACATTACACTTCTATGAGATGACATCAAGCTCCCATATTTCACGAAAGCGTGTGTGTGTGTGTGTGTGTGTGTGTGTGTGTGTGTGTGTGTATTTATACACATATGAGTATGGCACTTTAAGAAAGATACCAGTATTTCAGGAAACAGATATGTCTTGAGTGCTTAGGATGTGTCAGATATTGTACTTGGTTCTTGACTTACAGTGAAGGACATAAAGTCAATACTTCTGTGATCAAGTAATTTCTATTTTCATGGGCAAAGTACTGTTTCATGGTACTGGCATGGGGCAGAGGAGAGCTGCTTTGGTTAAAGGGTGTGGGGAAACCTTTTGTGAGGAGTTCATATCTGAAACAAGATTTAAAGAATGAGATATAATCAGTTGTGTGAAGATTTGGAAGAAGAGCATTTTAGGTAGAATAGCAAGTTGCCACGTCATGAAGCAAGAATTGCCAATGGTTGAGTGTAAATTGGAATCAGTCAGAGAGGAGCAGAGCAGAGAGAGAAGACTGACACTGGAGAGGCAGAGATGAGGTCTCGTAGGGACTTGTGGGGTAAGAACAGGCAGTTTATCTTATGTGCAGTGGAGGGCTGCTAGATGGTTTGATAAAGAAAGTCATGCAGTCTGATTTATGTTTTAGAAAGCTCACTGAAAGTTGTGAACTCTGTAGGAACAGAGGACTCTCAGGCTCTTGGCACTACACAGGCATGATCTGATGATGACTGAGAATAGGGTTGTAGCAGAGGGAATATAACAGCATCTAGATGAGCATTTGGGACCACAGGATTTCAAGTCCCATCTCAATTTATAGCTTCACCACCTGAAAGTTATTTGACCTTGAGTAGGTTTCCTAATTTTGTTACCACTTAGTTTTCTCATCTGTAAAATGGGAACAATGATAGCATGTATCTATATCTTAGAGTCATTCTGGGATTGAATGGAACAATTTATGTAAAACACCTGATATCATATTAGAACAATGATAAGCATAGGATGCACCCTTATGGCAGAAAGTGAAGAAGAACTAAAGAGCCTCTTGATGAAAGTGGAAGAACAGAGTGAAAAAGTTGGTTTAAAGCTCAGTATTCAGAAAACTAAGATCATGGCATCCGGTCCCATCACTTCATGAGAAATAGATGGGGAAACAGTGGAACAGTGGCTAAGTTTATTTTTGGGGCTCCAAAATCACTGCAGATGGTGACTGCAGCCATGAAATTAAAAAGACACTAACTCCTTGGAAGGAAAGTTATGACCAACCTAGACAGCATATTAAAAAGCAAAGACATGACTTTGTCCACAAAGGTCCATCTAGTCAAGGCTATGGTTTTTCCAGTAGTCATGTATGGATCTGAGAGTTGGACTATAAAGAAAGCTCAGCGCCGAAGAATTGAAGCTGTTGAACTATGGTCTTGGGGAAAACTCTTCAGAGTCCCTTGGACTGCAAGAAGGTCCAACCAGTCCATCCTAGAGGAGATCAGGCCTGGGTGTTCCTTGGAAGGGCTGATGTTGAAGCTGAAACTGAATACTTTGGCCACCTGATGCGAAGAGCTAACTCATTTGAAAAGACCCAGATGCTCGGAAAGATTGAGGGCAGGACAGGAAGGTGACAAAAGAGGATAAAATGGTTGAATGGCATCATCGACTCAGTGGACATGGGTTTGGGTAAACTCCCAGATTTGCGATGGACAGGGAGGCCTGGTGTGCTGCAGTTCATGGGGTCACAAAGAGTCGTACACAACTGAGTGACTGAACTGAACTGAACTGCAGGAAATGATAATGTCCAGACTTTAGTTAATAATACTCTTTCAGTGTGGATTCACTAAGTTGAACAAATGTTTAATACTAATGTACAATGGTAATAAAGGGAATTGGTTGTGGAGTATACGAAAATACTCTTCACAAATATTCTGCAAATCTAAAACTTCTAAAGTAAACTGTTTAAAAAAAAAAAAAACACACACCAAATACTAGGTGATGAGATCTGGAAGATGACACAATTAATCACTGAATGGGGGTGGCCATGAGCAATGGTTTGGAGGGAACACTGGCTCCCTAACTTCTACACCACAAGAACTGAACTGGAAAAGATGAGGAAATGTGGAAAATCAAATTGGGAAGGCTCTTTAATGGGTGTTGAGGAAGCACTCCCTTTCTCAAACCAGAGCACCTGGACTCCATTGCAGCCTCCCCTCCCCCATGAAGGTTCATAAGTGGCGCTTTGTGATGTCAACAATGTCAGGGCTACCATTGGCTGGAGAAATTTCTTGCTGACCAATCAAACGGACAGTTGTGGCTCTTCATTGTCCTGGAAGGTATATAAAGAGGCCAGGCGCCTTGGTGTAGGCCACAGCTGCTACAAGATGGGAGGCATATTTGGGAAAGTGAAGGAGCGGGAGCCGGAAATTGACATATATGACATCAGTTTCGAGGAAGAAGCCTCAACCTCCAAAGAAAGGAAGACAAATAATTCTGATCAGTCCAATGGCTTGGACAGGGAGAAGGTCCGATTACCCTACTCATGTTCTTCCTCTTCATCCCCCACCCGGGACTCACCCTGCCCTTGCCTGGCACAAAACACCTCCCCAACGCACACCCGTTCTCTCAAAGTTCTCCTTCCCATCCTCCTTCACTAATGTCTTTCTGGATGACTTTGTTTTCTTACCAGATACAAAGACTCATGAAGAAGGTAGAATCAACCCTAGAGCAGAATCCGAACAGAAATAAGAATCGGAAGTCGACCATACTGGTCTTCTACTACCACCTGCAGAATAGAAAGAAGAAGGAAAATGGGCCAATGGAGGACGAAGAAAACCTGGAGGATTCTTCCAACACCTCTCCTGACAATTCTCCAAGTAAGCCCCTGTGCCCCCCTGGAGCCCAAGATGCTGAGCCATCTGCTGTAACTCCAGGAAAAGCAAAGGCAGAATAGTCGTTTGTAGCGGGATCAAACATACAATGAAGGTCCCCTCTGCACCGACCACACTACTCAGATGCTGATGATTAAAGTATCAACAAACAGTAAAAAGATGTGTGTGCATGTTTTTTTGATGATGCAGAGGGGAGAAAGGGAAGGGTCTGGTGTGTGAGGAGGGAGGGTGGTGGCGTCCTTTCAGTTTAGGGCCCAGACCAGCCAGTCCATACTTACTCAGACACTGGGAGTGAGGACTGGGTGAAGACTGAGAACTGCAGACTGAAGATTTCTTAGCACTGAGGATTTCTTCCTGAACACTTCATCCCACTGATGAGGAGGAAAAGGACATGGTATTTCTGTTTGTTTGGGGGGTCCAGCTGGAGAGAGGGGTGATGTAGGGGTGGTGGCTCTGTGTAGTAACCAGATTCCACTTTAGATGTCTGACAATTGAGTTTTTACCTCTCATCAGTTTCTGATCCTCTTCTGGCCCACATTTGGGCCAGACCCAGGGAATAAGTGAATAAAGGAACACAAAATAGAAACAGATATACCTAACGTTAACCACTGGAATCATTACCTTGCTGTATTTCCCATAGCCAGAACATCCATTACGCCCAAATAGCCTCTAGTGCACGTGGATGCTCTGACCCAATGAGGAATAAAATTCTGTCTTTGGCCCCTATAGTCAGCCTTCAAAATATGAGACCTGATGGACCTTTCCCCTTAGTTACAATCACACTTTTCACCTCAGTTGTTTTTAAAAAGATTCAATCTCAATGAAAGCAGGGCCTTCACAGATTGAAACCCATTATAGGAGACCTATTTAGATACTGAAAGAGAAACTCCCCAGGTCAGTAGGTGCCCAGTATGCTACTGGAGATCAGTGGAGAAATAACTCCAGAAAGAATGAAGGGATGGAGCCAAAACAAAAACAATACCCAGCTGTGGATGTGACTGGTGATAGAAGCAAGGTCCGATGCTGTAAAGAGCAATATTGCATAGGAACCTGGAATGTCAGGTCCATGAATCAAGGCAAATTGGAAGTGGTCAAACAAGAGATGGCAAGAGTGAATGTCGACATTCTAGGAATCAACGAACTGAAATGGACTGGAATGGGTGAATTTAACTCAGATGACCATTATATCTACTACTGCGGGCAGGAATGCCTCAGAAGAAATGGAGTGGCCATCATGGTCAACAAAAGAGTCTGAAATGCAGTACTTGGATGCAATCTCAAAAATGACAGAATGATCTCTGTTCGTTTCCGAGGCAAACCATTCAGTATCACAGTAATCCAAGTCTATGCCCCAACCAGTAATGCTGAAGAAGCTGAAGTTGAACGGTTCTATGAAGACCTACAAGACCTTTTAGAACTAACACCCAAAAAAGATGTCCTTTTCATTATAGGGGACCGGAATGCAAAAGTAGGAAGTCAAGAAACACCTTGGGTAACAAGCAAATTTGGCCTTGGAACAGGGAATGAAGCAGGACAAAGGCTAATAGTTTTGCCAAGAGAGTGCACTGGTCATAGCAAACACCCTCTTCCAACAACACAAGAGAAGACTCTACACATGGACATCACCAGATGGTCAACGCCAAAAACAGATTGATTATATTCTTTGCAGTCAAAGATGGAGAAGCTCTATACAGTCAACAAAAACAAGACTGGGAGCTGACTGCGGCTCAGATCATGAACTCCTTATTATCAAATTCAGACTTAAATTAAAGAAAGTAGGGAAAACCACCAGGCCATTGAGGTATGACCAAATCAAATCCCTTATGATTATACAGTGGAAGTGGGAAAAGATTTAAGGGCCTAGATCTGATAGATAGAGTGCCTGATGAACTATGGAATGAGGTTCATGACGTTGTACAGGAGACAGGGATCAAGACCATCCCCATGGAGAAGAAATGCAAAAAAGCAAAATGGCTGCCTGGGGAGGCCTTACAAATAGCTGTGAAAAGAAGAGAAGCCAAAAGCAAAGGAGAAAAGGAAAGATCTGAATGCAGAGTTCCAAAGAATAGCAAGGAGATATAAGAAAGTCTTCCTCAGCGATCAATGCAAAAAAATATAGGAAAACAACAGAATGGGAAAGACTAGAGATCTCTTCAAGAAAATTAGAGATACCAAGGGAATATTTCATGCAAAGATGGGCTCGATAAGCGACAGAAGTGGTATGGACCTAACAGAAGCAGAAGATATTAAGAAGAGATGGCAAGAATACACAGAAGAACTGTACAAAAAAGATCTTCACGACCCAGATAATTACGATGGTGTGATCACTCATCTAGAGCCAGACATCCTGAAATGTGAAGTCAAGTGGGCCTTAGAGAGCATCACTACGAACCAATCTAGCGGAGGTGATGGAATTCTAGTTGAGCTATTTCAAATCCTGAAAGATGATGCTGTGAAAGTGCTGCTCTCAATATGCCAGCCAATTTGGAAAACTCAGCAGTGGCCACAGGACTGGAAAAGGTCCGTTTTCATTCCAATCCCAAAGAAAGGCAATGCCAAAGAAGGCTCAAACTACCGCACAATTGCACTCATCTCACATGCTAGTAAAGTAATGCTCAAAATTCTCCAAGCCAGGCTTCAGCAATACATGAACGATGAACTTCCTGATGTTCAAGCTGATTTTAGAAAAGGCAGAGGAACCAGAGATCAAATTGCCAACATCTGCTGGATCATGGAAAAAGCAAGAGAGTTCCAGCAAAACATCTATTTCTGCTTTATGGACTATGCCAAAGCCTTTGACTGTGTGGATCACAATCAACTGTGGAAAATTCTGAAAGAGATGGGCATACCAGACCACCTGATCTGCCTCTTGAGAAATCCGTATGCAGGTCAGGAAGCAACAGTTAGAACTGGACATGGAACAACAGACTGGTTCCAAATAGGAAAAGGAGTACGTCAAGGCTGTATATTGTCTCCCTGCTTATTTCACTTACATGCAGACTACATCATGAGAAACGCTGGACTGGAAGAAACACAAGCTGGAATCAAGATTGCCAGGAGAAATATCAATAACCTCAGATACACAGATGACACCACCCTTATGGCAGAAAGTGAAGAAGAACTAAAGAGCCTCTTGATGAAAGTGAAAGTGGAGAGTGAAAAAGTTGGCTTAAAGCTCAACATTCAGAAAACGAAGATCATGGCATCCGGTCTCACCACTTCATGGGAAATAGATGGGGAAACAGTGGAAACAAGTGTCAGACTTTATTTTTCTGGGCTCCAAAATCACTGCAGATGGTGACTGCAGCCATGAAATTAAAAGACGCGTACTCTTTGGAAGGAAAGTTATGACCAACCTAGATAGCATATTCAAAAGCAGAGATATTACTTTGCCAAAAAAGGTCCATCTAGTCAAGGCTATGGTTTTTCCTGTGGTCATGTATGGATGTGAGAGTTGGACTGTGAAGAAGACTGAGCGCCAAAGAATTGATGCTTTTGAACTGTGGTGTTGGAGAAGACTCTTGAGAGTCCCTTGGACTGCAAGGAGATCCAACCAGTCCATTCTGAAGGAGATCAGCCCTGGGATTTCTTTGGAAAGAATGATGCTGAAGCTGAAACTGAAACTCCAGTACTTTGGCTGCCTCATGCGAAGAGTTGACTCATTGGAAAAGACTCTGATGCTTGGAGGGATTGGGGGCAGGAGGAGAAGGGGACGACAGAGGATGAGATGGCTGGATGGCATCATTGACTCAATGGACGTGAGTCTGAGTGAACTCCGGGAGTTGGTGATGGACAGGGAGGCCTGGCGTGCTGCGATTCATGGGGTCGCAAAGAGTCGGACACGACTGAGCAACTGATCTGATCTGATCTGATCTGATTTAGAGAGGGTGTGCTTACCTCCACTCCTGCCCTTTACAGACACATTTTACTTCATCTCAGAGCTGTAAAACAAGATCAGGGTCTCAGTGTGAAATTGTACCCTTGGGGTCAGGGCCCCACTCAGTACATGTCCATTTATATTATTGAAAATACTGCTTCCAACGAATAACTGGTAAATACTTTTCAGTCATAGCAAAACATTTGGCTAGCATGCTGTTTTCACTGCCTATTTCCACAACTTCTCAGCTACACTTAACCTTCACCTTCAAACTGAAACAATACACCTTTACTTGTCTACTCAGTGGGGCCAGTGTCCACTCCTGCCATCTCACACAGTCTTTGAAGGCAACATTTTCACCTGCTCTTGGTTTTGTCAGGTACACAACTAGGGCCTCACACTGATGGCATCCCCCTTTGAGGAGATTCCTATGATACACATGCTACACAGTCCCCCCACTGCAGGGAAGTTGCTGAAAACTCTGGTAAGTGCTGGACTCCTCCAGTCTTCACAGTGTTGAGAAATAGTTTTAGGCTTCTTAGTACCCATACTCGGAGAAGGCAATGGCACCCCACTCCAGTACTCTTGCCTGGAAAATCCCATGGACGGAGTGGCCTGGAGGGCTACAGTCCATGGGGCCACTAGGAGTCAGACACGACTGAGCGACTTCACTTTATTTTTTCACTTTCATGCATTGGAGAAGGAAATGGCAACCCACGCCAGTGTTCTTGCCTGGAGAATCCCAGGGACGGGGGAGCCTGGTGGGCTGCCGTCTATAAAGTCGCACAGAGTCGGACACGACTGAAGCGACTTAGCAGCAGCAGCAGCAGTACGCATCCTGTTAAAACAAGCCCAACATGTTTTAGACATTTATAGATTCTGGAGGAAACATTTCCTCATATACACAGTATTTTTGGTCGATAACTTCCAAATAGGCCTGCCTTGAATGAGACGCCCCGTGTCAAAAGTTTCTAGAATCTGCCTAAATTGCCATAGAACGGTCACTCCTATTAGCACCCCCTGAGACTCTGTCACTGTGCAAGCTTTAGCAGCTTTCTCTCATGTATCTTGGAGTTTCTGTACCACCAATGATGGCCTTTAGTCTCATGGGCTTCTGATACAGGGAACTGCCCACCTTGGCCCAATGCTGTATGACCGTAGTGCAGCACATGTGAGTACATGCTGGACTGGCCTGGAAATATAGACTATCTCAGGTCTTGAATCTATGACCCTCCATATCCAGCTGCCCATTTGGCCTTTGCTTACAGAAGTAGCACTCTGCAAGCTCAGCATAGCGTGAGGCCTCCTTGCTACAGGATTAGCTGAAACTGGGCCCTCTACATACCCTATCTTCAGGAAAGGGTACCTTCGCCTGTTCTCAGGCCCTTGTTAGATGCCACACTGCTACAAGAGTTCATCTCGTAGAACTCTTGGACACCTGGGGAGCCTTTTTGCATCCACACAGTGAAATCCAAAGGGAGGTCATTCACTTAACCAATGCCATCGTCACTATCACACTGATGGAGTTTGCTTGAGAGCTGCTACTTGTCATCTCTTCATCAGTATGTTCCTGATAAAGGAGAGGACCCAAAGCTCAGCGCAAAGGGCCAGTATGAGGCATCTACCTTAGCACAGAATGTCTGCGCCACAATTGGCCTCAGCTTCATGCCTTTGTAGATCTTTGAGCCACTGCCACTGGGCTGACTGTCTATTATGACCAAGTCAAACAATTCTTCTCCAGGGTTGTCTCATTTAGGGTTAAGAACTCACGCAATCTCTTGCCTCCCGATAAATTATACTCAAAATGCAAATCAAGGTCACACATT
This sequence comes from Bos indicus, assembly GCF_029378745.1. Lineage (NCBI taxonomy): Eukaryota > Metazoa > Chordata > Mammalia > Artiodactyla > Bovidae > Bos > Bos indicus. Next base: position 19,628,216 of record NC_091789.1, on the reverse strand, counting down.
TTCTACACATATTAAAGCCACAGTACGGTGTCTCACCATGGCACTCCTTACCCTCTTTGGAGTTCTACACAATAAGAGAAACCCAGAGACTCATTTTGCTTTTCAGAACACAAAATACTATCTCCTGAACAAGATGTTCAATGGAACACTCACCACCTTTACTGCTCTCACCATGCAGGGGCCACAGTGGTTTCCATAAACAAGTACAAATTAAAGGAAGCATGGAATTCTTTGGTTATCAAACAAATATCATGGGTAATTGTAATAGAGAGAGATGCCATTGTTTATGAATTATATTGAGCTAAAAGGAACAAATAAACATTGCATACGTTTAAGGTGCAGAACTTGATGTTTTCATTGAATGTACATCCATACCTACATCTATACAGTGAAAGAATCACAATGGTCTAATGACCCATCACTGCACGGTTACTATTTTTTGCCTTTTTTGGGCATTCTATTTTGGATGCATTAACTCATTATATGAGTAACAATCATTTTCATATTTTTGTGGTATATTTGTGGCATCATTAGTCTTGACATTGAGATGAAAATTGGGGCGGGGGGTGTACATTACACTTCTATGAGATGACATCAAGCTCCCATATTTCACAAAAGCGTGTGTGTGTGTGTGTGTGTGTGTGTGTGTGTGTGTGTGTGTATTTATACACATATGAGTATGGCACTTTAAGAAAGATACCAGTATTTCAGGAAACAGATATGTCTTGAGTGCTTAGGATGTGTCAGATATTGTACTTGGTTCTTGACTTACAGTGAAGGACATAAAGTCAATACTTCTGTGATCAAGTAATTTCTATTTTCATGGGCAAAGTACTGGTTCATGGTACTGGCATGGGGCAGAGGAGAGCTGCTTTGGTTAAAGGGTGTGGGGAAACCTTTTGTGAGGAGTTCATATCTGAAACAAGATTTAAAGAATGAGATATAATCAGTTGTGTGAAGATTTGGAAGAAGAGCATTTTAGGTAGAATAGCAAGTTGCCACGTCATGAAGCAAGAATTGCCAATGGTTGAGTGTAAATTGGAATCAGTCAGAGAGGAGCAGAGCAGAGAGAGAAGACTGACACTGGAGAGGCAGAGATGAGGTCTCGTAGGGACTTGTGGGGTAAGAACAGGCAGTTTATCTTATGTGCAGTGGAGGGCTGCTAGATGGTTTGATAAAGAAAGTCATGCAGTCTGATTTATGTTTTAGAAAGCTCACTGAAAGTTGTGAACTCTGTAGGAACAGAGGACTCTCAGGCTCTTGGCACTACACAGGCATGATCTGATGATGACTGAGAATAGGGTTGTAGCAGAGGGAATATAACAGCATCTAGATGAGCATTTGGGACCACAGGATTTCAAGTCCCATCTCAATTTATAGCTTCACCACCTGAAAGTTATTTGACCTTGAGTAGGTTTCCTAATTTTGTTACCACTTAGTTTTCTCATCTGTAAAATGGGAACAATGATAGCATGTATCTATATCTTAGAGTCATTCTGGGATTGAATGGAACAATTTATGTAAAACACCTGATATCATATTAGAACAATGATAAGCATAGGATGCACCCTTATGGCAGAAAGTGAAGAAGAACTAAAGAGCCTCTTGATGAAAGTGGAAGAACAGAGTGAAAAAGTTGGTTTAAAGCTCAGTATTCAGAAAACTAAGATCATGGCATCCGGTCCCATCACTTCATGAGAAATAGATGGGGAAACAGTGGAACAGTGGCTAAGTTTATTTTTGGGGCTCCAAAATCACTGCAGATGGTGACTGCAGCCATGAAATTAAAAAGACACTAACTCCTTGGAAGGAAAGTTATGACCAACCTAGACAGCATATTAAAAAGCAAAGACATGACTTTGTCCACAAAGGTCCATCTAGTCAAGGCTATGGTTTTTCCAGTAGTCATGTATGGATCTGAGAGTTGGACTATAAAGAAAGCTCAGCGCCGAAGAATTGAAGCTGTTGAACTATGGTCTTGGGGAAAACTCTTCAGAGTCCCTTGGACTGCAAGAAGGTCCAACCAGTCCATCCTAGAGGAGATCAGGCCTGGGTGTTCCTTGGAAGGGCTGATGTTGAAGCTGAAACTGAATACTTTGGCCACCTGATGCGAAGAGCTAACTCATTTGAAAAGACCCAGATGCTCGGAAAGATTGAGGGCAGGACAGGAAGGTGACAAAAGAGGATAAAATGGTTGAATGGCATCATCGACTCAGTGGACATGGGTTTGGGTAAACTCCCAGATTTGCGATGGACAGGGAGGCCTGGTGTGCTGCAGTTCATGGGGTCACAAAGAGTCGTACACAACTGAGTGACTGAACTGAACTGAACTGCAGGAAATGATAATGTCCAGACTTTAGTTAATAATACTCTTTCAGTGTGGATTCACTAAGTTGAACAAATGTTTAATACTAATGTACAATGGTAATAAAGGGAATTGGTTGTGGAGTATACGAAAATACTCTTCACAAATATTCTGCAAATCTAAAACTTCTAAAGTAAACTGTTTAAAAAAAAAAAAAACACACACCAAATACTAGGTGATGAGATCTGGAAGATGACACAATTAATCACTGAATGGGGGTGGCCATGAGCAATGGTTTGGAGGGAACACTGGCTCCCTAACTTCTACACCACAAGAACTGAACTGGAAAAGATGAGGAAATGTGGAAAATCAAATTGGGAAGGCTCTTTAATGGGTGTTGAGGAAGCACTCCCTTTCTCAAACCAGAGCACCTGGACTCCATTGCAGCCTCCCCTCCCCCATGAAGGTTCATAAGTGGCGCTTTGTGATGTCAACAATGTCAGGGCTACCATTGGCTGGAGAAATTTCTTGCTGACCAATCAAACGGACAGTTGTGGCTCTTCATTGTCCTGGAAGGTATATAAAGAGGCCAGGCGCCTTGGTGTAGGCCACAGCTGCTACAAGATGGGAGGCATATTTGGGAAAGTGAAGGAGCGGGAGCCGGAAATTGACATATATGACATCAGTTTCGAGGAAGAAGCCTCAACCTCCAAAGAAAGGAAGACAAATAATTCTGATCAGTCCAATGGCTTGGACAGGGAGAAGGTCCGATTACCCTACTCATGTTCTTCCTCTTCATCCCCCACCCGGGACTCACCCTGCCCTTGCCTGGCACAAAACACCTCCCCAACGCACACCCGTTCTCTCAAAGTTCTCCTTCCCATCCTCCTTCACTAATGTCTTTCTGGATGACTTTGTTTTCTTACCAGATACAAAGACTCATGAAGAAGGTAGAATCAACCCTAGAGCAGAATCCGAACAGAAATAAGAATCGGAAGTCGACCATACTGGTCTTCTACTACCACCTGCAGAATAGAAAGAAGAAGGAAAATGGGCCAATGGAGGACGAAGAAAACCTGGAGGATTCTTCCAACACCTCTCCTGACAATTCTCCAAGTAAGCCCCTGTGCCCCCCTGGAGCCCAAGATGCTGAGCCATCTGCTGTAACTCCAGGAAAAGCAAAGGCAGAATAGTCGTTTGTAGCGGGATCAAACATACAATGAAGGTCCCCTCTGCACCGACCACACTACTCAGATGCTGATGATTAAAGTATCAACAAACAGTAAAAAGATGTGTGTGCATGTTTTTTTGATGATGCAGAGGGGAGAAAGGGAAGGGTCTGGTGTGTGAGGAGGGAGGGTGGTGGCGTCCTTTCAGTTTAGGGCCCAGACCAGCCAGTCCATACTTACTCAGACACTGGGAGTGAGGACTGGGTGAAGACTGAGAACTGCAGACTGAAGATTTCTTAGCACTGAGGATTTCTTCCTGAACACTTCATCCCACTGATGAGGAGGAAAAGGACATGGTATTTCTGTTTGTTTGGGGGGTCCAGCTGGAGAGAGGGGTGATGTAGGGGTGGTGGCTCTGTGTAGTAACCAGATTCCACTTTAGATGTCTGACAATTGAGTTTTTACCTCTCATCAGTTTCTGATCCTCTTCTGGCCCACATTTGGGCCAGACCCAGGGAATAAGTGAATAAAGGAACACAAAATAGAAACAGATATACCTAACGTTAACCACTGGAATCATTACCTTGCTGTATTTCCCATAGCCAGAACATCCATTACGCCCAAATAGCCTCTAGTGCACGTGGATGCTCTGACCCAATGAGGAATAAAATTCTGTCTTTGGCCCCTATAGTCAGCCTTCAAAATATGAGACCTGATGGACCTTTCCCCTTAGTTACAATCACACTTTTCACCTCAGTTGTTTTTAAAAAGATTCAATCTCAATGAAAGCAGGGCCTTCACAGATTGAAACCCATTATAGGAGACCTATTTAGATACTGAAAGAGAAACTCCCCAGGTCAGTAGGTGCCCAGTATGCTACTGGAGATCAGTGGAGAAATAACTCCAGAAAGAATGAAGGGATGGAGCCAAAACAAAAACAATACCCAGCTGTGGATGTGACTGGTGATAGAAGCAAGGTCCGATGCTGTAAAGAGCAATATTGCATAGGAACCTGGAATGTCAGGTCCATGAATCAAGGCAAATTGGAAGTGGTCAAACAAGAGATGGCAAGAGTGAATGTCGACATTCTAGGAATCAACGAACTGAAATGGACTGGAATGGGTGAATTTAACTCAGATGACCATTATATCTACTACTGCGGGCAGGAATGCCTCAGAAGAAATGGAGTGGCCATCATGGTCAACAAAAGAGTCTGAAATGCAGTACTTGGATGCAATCTCAAAAATGACAGAATGATCTCTGTTCGTTTCCGAGGCAAACCATTCAGTATCACAGTAATCCAAGTCTATGCCCCAACCAGTAATGCTGAAGAAGCTGAAGTTGAACGGTTCTATGAAGACCTACAAGACCTTTTAGAACTAACACCCAAAAAAGATGTCCTTTTCATTATAGGGGACCGGAATGCAAAAGTAGGAAGTCAAGAAACACCTTGGGTAACAAGCAAATTTGGCCTTGGAACAGGGAATGAAGCAGGACAAAGGCTAATAGTTTTGCCAAGAGAGTGCACTGGTCATAGCAAACACCCTCTTCCAACAACACAAGAGAAGACTCTACACATGGACATCACCAGATGGTCAACGCCAAAAACAGATTGATTATATTCTTTGCAGTCAAAGATGGAGAAGCTCTATACAGTCAACAAAAACAAGACTGGGAGCTGACTGCGGCTCAGATCATGAACTCCTTATTATCAAATTCAGACTTAAATTAAAGAAAGTAGGGAAAACCACCAGGCCATTGAGGTATGACCAAATCAAATCCCTTATGATTATACAGTGGAAGTGGGAAAAGATTTAAGGGCCTAGATCTGATAGATAGAGTGCCTGATGAACTATGGAATGAGGTTCATGACGTTGTACAGGAGACAGGGATCAAGACCATCCCCATGGAGAAGAAATGCAAAAAAGCAAAATGGCTGCCTGGGGAGGCCTTACAAATAGCTGTGAAAAGAAGAGAAGCCAAAAGCAAAGGAGAAAAGGAAAGATCTGAATGCAGAGTTCCAAAGAATAGCAAGGAGATATAAGAAAGTCTTCCTCAGCGATCAATGCAAAAAAATATAGGAAAACAACAGAATGGGAAAGACTAGAGATCTCTTCAAGAAAATTAGAGATACCAAGGGAATATTTCATGCAAAGATGGGCTCGATAAGCGACAGAAGTGGTATGGACCTAACAGAAGCAGAAGATATTAAGAAGAGATGGCAAGAATACACAGAAGAACTGTACAAAAAAGATCTTCACGACCCAGATAATTACGATGGTGTGATCACTCATCTAGAGCCAGACATCCTGAAATGTGAAGTCAAGTGGGCCTTAGAGAGCATCACTACGAACCAATCTAGCGGAGGTGATGGAATTCTAGTTGAGCTATTTCAAATCCTGAAAGATGATGCTGTGAAAGTGCTGCTCTCAATATGCCAGCCAATTTGGAAAACTCAGCAGTGGCCACAGGACTGGAAAAGGTCCGTTTTCATTCCAATCCCAAAGAAAGGCAATGCCAAAGAAGGCTCAAACTACCGCACAATTGCACTCATCTCACATGCTAGTAAAGTAATGCTCAAAATTCTCCAAGCCAGGCTTCAGCAATACATGAACGATGAACTTCCTGATGTTCAAGCTGATTTTAGAAAAGGCAGAGGAACCAGAGATCAAATTGCCAACATCTGCTGGATCATGGAAAAAGCAAGAGAGTTCCAGCAAAACATCTATTTCTGCTTTATGGACTATGCCAAAGCCTTTGACTGTGTGGATCACAATCAACTGTGGAAAATTCTGAAAGAGATGGGCATACCAGACCACCTGATCTGCCTCTTGAGAAATCCGTATGCAGGTCAGGAAGCAACAGTTAGAACTGGACATGGAACAACAGACTGGTTCCAAATAGGAAAAGGAGTACGTCAAGGCTGTATATTGTCTCCCTGCTTATTTCACTTACATGCAGACTACATCATGAGAAACGCTGGACTGGAAGAAACACAAGCTGGAATCAAGATTGCCAGGAGAAATATCAATAACCTCAGATACACAGATGACACCACCCTTATGGCAGAAAGTGAAGAAGAACTAAAGAGCCTCTTGATGAAAGTGAAAGTGGAGAGTGAAAAAGTTGGCTTAAAGCTCAACATTCAGAAAACGAAGATCATGGCATCCGGTCTCACCACTTCATGGGAAATAGATGGGGAAACAGTGGAAACAAGTGTCAGACTTTATTTTTCTGGGCTCCAAAATCACTGCAGATGGTGACTGCAGCCATGAAATTAAAAGACGCGTACTCTTTGGAAGGAAAGTTATGACCAACCTAGATAGCATATTCAAAAGCAGAGATATTACTTTGCCAAAAAAGGTCCATCTAGTCAAGGCTATGGTTTTTCCTGTGGTCATGTATGGATGTGAGAGTTGGACTGTGAAGAAGACTGAGCGCCAAAGAATTGATGCTTTTGAACTGTGGTGTTGGAGAAGACTCTTGAGAGTCCCTTGGACTGCAAGGAGATCCAACCAGTCCATTCTGAAGGAGATCAGCCCTGGGATTTCTTTGGAAAGAATGATGCTGAAGCTGAAACTGAAACTCCAGTACTTTGGCTGCCTCATGCGAAGAGTTGACTCATTGGAAAAGACTCTGATGCTTGGAGGGATTGGGGGCAGGAGGAGAAGGGGACGACAGAGGATGAGATGGCTGGATGGCATCATTGACTCAATGGACGTGAGTCTGAGTGAACTCCGGGAGTTGGTGATGGACAGGGAGGCCTGGCGTGCTGCGATTCATGGGGTCGCAAAGAGTCGGACACGACTGAGCAACTGATCTGATCTGATCTGATCTGATTTAGAGAGGGTGTGCTTACCTCCACTCCTGCCCTTTACAGACACATTTTACTTCATCTCAGAGCTGTAAAACAAGATCAGGGTCTCAGTGTGAAATTGTACCCTTGGGGTCAGGGCCCCACTCAGTACATGTCCATTTATATTATTGAAAATACTGCTTCCAACGAATAACTGGTAAATACTTTTCAGTCATAGCAAAACATTTGGCTAGCATGCTGTTTTCACTGCCTATTTCCACAACTTCTCAGCTACACTTAACCTTCACCTTCAAACTGAAACAATACACCTTTACTTGTCTACTCAGTGGGGCCAGTGTCCACTCCTGCCATCTCACACAGTCTTTGAAGGCAACATTTTCACCTGCTCTTGGTTTTGTCAGGTACACAACTAGGGCCTCACACTGATGGCATCCCCCTTTGAGGAGATTCCTATGATACACATGCTACACAGTCCCCCCACTGCAGGGAAGTTGCTGAAAACTCTGGTAAGTGCTGGACTCCTCCAGTCTTCACAGTGTTGAGAAATAGTTTTAGGCTTCTTAGTACCCATACTCGGAGAAGGCAATGGCACCCCACTCCAGTACTCTTGCCTGGAAAATCCCATGGACGGAGTGGCCTGGAGGGCTACAGTCCATGGGGTCACTAGGAGTCAGACACGACTGAGCGACTTCACTTTATTTTTTCACTTTCATGCATTGGAGAAGGAAATGGCAACCCACGCCAGTGTTCTTGCCTGGAGAATCCCAGGGACGGGGGAGCCTGGTGGGCTGCCGTCTATAAAGTCGCACAGAGTCGGACACGACTGAAGCGACTTAGCAGCAGCAGCAGCAGTACGCATCCTGTTAAAACAAGCCCAACATGTTTTAGACATTTATAGATTCTGGAGGAAACATTTCCTCATATACACAGTATTTTTGGTCGATAACTTCCAAATAGGCCTGCCTTGAATGAGACGCCCCGTGTCAAAAGTTTCTAGAATCTGCCTAAATTGCCATAGAACGGTCACTCCTATTAGCACCCCCTGAGACTCTGTCACTGTGCAAGCTTTAGCAGCTTTCTCTCATGTATCTTGGAGTTTCTGTACCACCAATGATGGCCTTTAGTCTCATGGGCTTCTGATACAGGGAACTGCCCACCTTGGCCCAATGCTGTATGACCGTAGTGCAGCACATGTGAGTACATGCTGGACTGGCCTGGAAATATAGACTATCTCAGGTCTTGAATCTATGACCCTCCATATCCAGCTGCCCATTTGGCCTTTGCTTACAGAAGTAGCACTCTGCAAGCTCAGCATAGCGTGAGGCCTCCTTGCTACAGGATTAGCTGAAACTGGGCCCTCTACATACCCTATCTTCAGGAAAGGGTACCTTCGCCTGTTCTCAGGCCCTTGTTAGATGCCACACTGCTACAAGAGTTCATCTCGTAGAACTCTTGGACACCTGGGGAGCCTTTTTGCATCCACACAGTGAAATCCAAAGGGAGGTCATTCACTTAACCAATGCCATCGTCACTATCACACTGATGGAGTTTGCTTGAGAGCTGCTACTTGTCATCTCTTCATCAGTATGTTCCTGATAAAGGAGAGGACCCAAAGCTCAGCGCAAAGGGCCAGTATGAGGCATCTACCTTAGCACAGAATGTCTGCGCCACAATTGGCCTCAGCTTCATGCCTTTGTAGATCTTTGAGCCACTGCCACTGGGCTGACTGTCTATTATGACCAAGTCAAACAATTCTTCTCCAGGGTTGTCTCATTTAGGGTTAAGAACTCACGCAATCTCTTGCCTCCCGATAAATTATACTCAAAATGCAAATCAAGGTCACACATTTTCTACACATATTAAAGCCACAGTACAGGTGTCTCACCATGGCACTCCTTACCCTCTTTGGAGTTCTACACAATAAGAGAAACCCAGAGACTCATTTTGCTTTTCAGAACACAAAATACTATCTCCTGAACAAGATGTTCAATGGAACACTCACCACCTTTACTGCTCTCACCATGCAGGGGCCACAGTGGTTTTCATAATCAAGTACAAATTAAAGGAAGCATGGAATTCTTTGGTTATCAAACAAATATCATGGGTAATTGTAATAGAGAGAGATGCCATTGTTTATGAATTATATTGAGCTAAAAGGAACAAATAAACATTGCATACGTTTAAGGTGCAGAACTTGATGTTTTCATTGAATGTACATCCATACCTACATCTATACAGTGAAAGAATCACAATCGTCTAATGACCCATCACTGCACGGTTACTATTTTTTGCCTTTTTTGGGCATTCTATTTTGGATGCATTAACTCATTATATGAGTAAGAATCATTTTCATATTTTTGTGGTGTATGTGTGGCATCATTAGTCTTGACATTGAGATGAAAATTGGGGGGGGGGTGTACATTACACTTCTATGAGATGACATCAAGCTCCCATATTTCACAAAAGCGTGTGTGTGTGTGTGTGTGTGTGTGTGTGTGTGTGTGTGTGTATTTATACACATATGAGTATGGCACTTTAAGAAAGATACCAGTATTTCAGGAAACAGATATGTCTTGAGTGCTTAGGATGTGTCAGATATTGTACTTGGTTCTTGACTTACAGTGAAGGACATAAAGTCAATACTTCTGTGATCAAGTAATTTCTATTTTCATGGGCAAAGTACTGGTTCATGGTATTGGCATGGGGCAGAGGAGAGCTGCTTTGGTTAAAGGGTGTGGGGAAACCTTTTCTGAGGAGTTCATATCTGAAACAAGATTTAAAGAATGAGATATAATCAGTTGTGTGAAGATTTGGAAGAAGAGCATTTTAGGTAGAATAGCAAGTTGCCACGTCATGAAGCAAGAATTGCCAATGGTTGAGTGTAAATTGGAATCAGTCAGAGAGGAGCAGAGCAGAGAGAGAAGACTGACACTGGAGAGGCAGAGATGAGGTCTCGTAGGGACTTGTGGGGTAAGAACAGGCAGTTTATCTTATGTGCAGTGGAGGGCTGCTAGATGGTTTGATAAAGAAAGTCATGCAGTCTGATTTATGTTTTAGAAAGCTCACTGAAAGTTGTGAACTCTGTAGGAACAGAGGACTCTCAGGCTCTTGGCACTACACAGGCATGATCTGATGATGACTGAGAATAGGGTTGTAGCAGAGGGAATATAACAGCATCTAGATGAGCATTTGGGACCACAGGATTTCAAGTCCCATCTCAATTTATAGCTTCACCACCTGAAAGTTATTTGACCTTGAGTAGGTTTCCTAATTTTGTTACCACTTAGTTTTCTCATCTGTAAAATGGGAACAATGATAGCATGTATCTATATCTTAGAGTCATTCTGGGATTGAATGGAACAATTTATGTAAAACACCTGATATCATATTAGAACAATGATAAGCATAGGATGCACCCTTATGGCAGAAAGTGAAGAAGAACTAAAGAGCCTCTTGATGAAAGTGGAAGAACAGAGTGAAAAAGTTGGTTTAAAGCTCAGTATTCAGAAAACTAAGATCATGGCATCCGGTCCCATCACTTCATGAGAAATAGATGGGGAAACAGTGGAACAGTGGCTAAGTTTATTTTTGGGGCTCCAAAATCACTGCAGATGGTGACTGCAGCCATGAAATTAAAAAGACACTAACTCCTTGGAAGGAAAGTTATGACCAACCTAGACAGCATATTAAAAAGCAAAGACATGACTTTGTCCACAAAGGTCCATCTAGTCAAGGCTATGGTTTTTCCAGTAGTCATGTATGGATCTGAGAGTTGGACTATAAAGAAAGCTCAGCGCCGAAGAATTGAAGCTGTTGAACTATGGTCTTGGGGAAAACTCTTCAGAGTCCCTTGGACTGCAAGAAGGTCCAACCAGTCCATCCTAGAGGAGATCAGGCCTGGGTGTTCCTTGGAAGGGCTGATGTTGAAGCTGAAACTGAATACTTTGGCCACCTGATGCGAAGAGCTAACTCATTTGAAAAGACCCAGATGCTCGGAAAGATTGAGGGCAGGACAGGAAGGTGACAAAAGAGGATAAAATGGTTGAATGGCATCATCGACTCAGTGGACATGGGTTTGGGTAAACTCCCAGATTTGCGATGGACAGGGAGGCCTGGTGTGCTGCAGTTCATGGGGTCACAAAGAGTCGTACACAACTGAGTGACTGAACTGAACTGAACTGCAGGAAATGATAATGTCCAGACTTTAGTTAATAATACTCTTTCAGTGTGGATTCACTAAGTTGAACAAATGTTTAATACTAATGTACAATGGTAATAAAGGGAATTGGTTGTGGAGTATACGAAAATACTCTTCACAAATATTCTGCAAATCTAAAACTTCTAAAGTAAACTGTTTAAAAAAAAAAAAAAACACACACCAAATACTAGGTGATGAGATCTGGAAGATGACACAATTAATCACTGAATGGGGGTGGCCATGAGCAATGGTTTGGAGGGAACACTGGCTCCCTAACTTCTACACCACAAGAACTGAACTGGAAAAGATGAGGAAATGTGGAAAATCAAATTGGGAAGGCTCTTTAATGGGTGTTGAGGAAGCACTCCCTTTCTCAAACCAGAGCACCTGGACTCCATTGCAGCCTCCCCTCCCCCATGAAGGTTCATAAGTGGCGCTTTGTGATGTCAACAATGTCAGGGCTACCATTGGCTGGAGAAATTTCTTGCTGACCAATCAAACGGACAGTTGTGGCTCTTCATTGTCCTGGAAGGTATATAAAGAGGCCAGGCGCCTTGGTGTAGGCCACAGCTGCTACAAGATGGGAGGCATATTTGGGAAAGTGAAGGAGCGGGAGCCGGAAATTGACATATATGACATCAGTTTCGAGGAAGAAGCCTCAACCTCCAAAGAAAGGAAGACAAATAATTCTGATCAGTCCAATGGCTTGGACAGGGAGAAGGTCCGATTACCCTACTCATGTTCTTCCTCTTCATCCCCCACCCGGGACTCACCCTGCCCTTGCCTGGCACAAAACACCTCCCCAACGCACACCCGTTCTCTCAAAGTTCTCCTTCCCATCCTCCTTCACTAATGTCTTTCTGGATGACTTTGTTTTCTTACCAGATACAAAGACTCATGAAGAAGGTAGAATCAACCCTAGAGCAGAATCCGAACAGAAATAAGAATCGGAAGTCGACCATACTGGTCTTCTACTACCACCTGCAGAATAGAAAGAAGAAGGAAAATGGGCCAATGGAGGACGAAGAAAACCTGGAGGATTCTTCCAACACCTCTCCTGACAATTCTCCAAGTAAGCCCCTGTGCCCCCCTGGAGCCCAAGATGCTGAGCCATCTGCTGTAACTCCAGGAAAAGCAAAGGCAGAATAGTCGTTTGTAGCGGGATCAAACATACAATGAAGGTCCCCTCTGCACCGACCACACTACTCAGATGCTGATGATTAAAGTATCAACAAACAGTAAAAAGATGTGTGTGCATGTTTTTTTGATGATGCAGAGGGGAGAAAGGGAAGGGTCTGGTGTGTGAGGAGGGAGGGTGGTGGCGTCCTTTCAGTTTAGGGCCCAGACCAGCCAGTCCATACTTACTCAGACACTGGGAGTGAGGACTGGGTGAAGACTGAGAACTGCAGACTGAAGATTTCTTAGCACTGAGGATTTCTTCCTGAACACTTCATCCCACTGATGAGGAGGAAAAGGACATGGTATTTCTGTTTGTTTGGGGGGTCCAGCTGGAGAGAGGGGTGATGTAGGGGTGGTGGCTCTGTGTAGTAACCAGATTCCACTTTAGATGTCTGACAATTGAGTTTTTACCTCTCATCAGTTTCTGATCCTCTTCTGGCCCACATTTGGGCCAGACCCAGGGAATAAGTGAATAAAGGAACACAAAATAGAAACAGATATACCTAACGTTAACCACTGGAATCATTACCTTGCTGTATTTCCCATAGCCAGAACATCCATTACGCCCAAATAGCCTCTAGTGCACGTGGATGCTCTGACCCAATGAGGAATAAAATTCTGTCTTTGGCCCCTATAGTCAGCCTTCAAAATATGAGACCTGATGGACCTTTCCCCTTAGTTACAATCACACTTTTCACCTCAGTTGTTTTTAAAAAGATTCAATCTCAATGAAAGCAGGGCCTTCACAGATTGAAACCCATTATAGGAGACCTATTTAGATACTGAAAGAGAAACTCCCCAGGTCAGTAGGTGCCCAGTATGCTACTGGAGATCAGTGGAGAAATAACTCCAGAAAGAATGAAGGGATGGAGCCAAAACAAAAACAATACCCAGCTGTGGATGTGACTGGTGATAGAAGCAAGGTCCGATGCTGTAAAGAGCAATATTGCATAGGAACCTGGAATGTCAGGTCCATGAATCAAGGCAAATTGGAAGTGGTCAAACAAGAGATGGCAAGAGTGAATGTCGACATTCTAGGAATCAACGAACTGAAATGGACTGGAATGGGTGAATTTAACTCAGATGACCATTATATCTACTACTGCGGGCAGGAATGCCTCAGAAGAAATGGAGTGGCCATCATGGTCAACAAAAGAGTCTGAAATGCAGTACTTGGATGCAATCTCAAAAATGACAGAATGATCTCTGTTCGTTTCCGAGGCAAACCATTCAGTATCACAGTAATCCAAGTCTATGCCCCAACCAGTAATGCTGAAGAAGCTGAAGTTGAACGGTTCTATGAAGACCTACAAGACCTTTTAGAACTAACACCCAAAAAAGATGTCCTTTTCATTATAGGGGACCGGAATGCAAAAGTAGGAAGTCAAGAAACACCTTGGGTAACAAGCAAATTTGGCCTTGGAACAGGGAATGAAGCAGGACAAAGGCTAATAGTTTTGCCAAGAGAGTGCACTGGTCATAGCAAACACCCTCTTCCAACAACACAAGAGAAGACTCTACACATGGACATCACCAGATGGTCAACGCCAAAAACAGATTGATTATATTCTTTGCAGTCAAAGATGGAGAAGCTCTATACAGTCAACAAAAACAAGACTGGGAGCTGACTGCGGCTCAGATCATGAACTCCTTATTATCAAATTCAGACTTAAATTAAAGAAAGTAGGGAAAACCACCAGACCATTGAGGTATGACCAAATCAAATCCCTTATGATTATACAGTGGAAGTGGGAAAAGATTTAAGGGCCTAGATCTGATAGATAGAGTGCCTGATGAACTATGGAATGAGGTTCATGACGTTGTACAGGAGACAGGGATCAAGACCATCCCCATGGAGAAGAAATGCAAAAAAGCAAAATGGCTGCCTGGGGAGGCCTTACAAATAGCTGTGAAAAGAAGAGAAGCCAAAAGCAAAGGAGAAAAGGAAAGATCTGAATGCAGAGTTCCAAAGAATAGCAAGGAGATAAAAGAAAGTCTTCCTCAGCGATCAATGCAAAAAAATATAGGAAAACAACAGAATGGGAAAGACTAGAGATCTCTTCAAGAAAATTAGAGATACCAAGGGAATATTTCATGCAAAGATGGGCTCGATAAGCGACAGAAGTGGTATGGACCTAACAGAAGCAGAAGATATTAAGAAGAGATGGCAAGAATACACAGAAGAACTGTACAAAAAAGATCTTCACGACCCAGATAATTACGATGGTGTGATCACTCATCTAGAGCCAGACATCCTGAAATGTGAAGTCAAGTGGGCCTTAGAGAGCATCACTACGAACCAATCTAGCGGAGGTGATGGAATTCTAGTTGAGCTATTTCAAATCCTGAAAGATGATGCTGTGAAAGTGCTGCTCTCAATATGCCAGCCAATTTGGAAAACTCAGCAGTGGCCACAGGACTGGAAAAGGTCCGTTTTCATTCCAATCCCAAAGAAAGGCAATGCCAAAGAAGGCTCAAACTACCGCACAATTGCACTCATCTCACATGCTAGTAAAGTAATGCTCAAAATTCTCCAAGCCAGGCTTCAGCAATACATGAACGATGAACTTCCTGATGTTCAAGCTGATTTTAGAAAAGGCAGAGGAACCAGAGATCAAATTGCCAACATCTGCTGGATCATGGAAAAAGCAAGAGAGTTCCAGCAAAACATCTATTTCTGCTTTATGGACTATGCCAAAGCCTTTGACTGTGTGGATCACAATCAACTGTGGAAAATTCTGAAAGAGATGGGCATACCAGACCACCTGATCTGCCTCTTGAGAAATCCGTATGCAGGTCAGGAAGCAACAGTTAGAACTGGACATGGAACAACAGACTGGTTCCAAATAGGAAAAGGAGTACGTCAAGGCTGTATATTGTCTCCCTGCTTATTTCACTTACATGCAGACTACATCATGAGAAACGCTGGACTGGAAGAAACACAAGCTGGAATCAAGATTGCCAGGAGAAATATCAATAACCTCAGATACACAGATGACACCACCCTTATGGCAGAAAGTGAAGAAGAACTAAAGAGCCTCTTGATGAAAGTGAAAGTGGAGAGTGAAAAAGTTGGCTTAAAGCTCAACATTCAGAAAACGAAGATCATGGCATCCGGTCTCACCACTTCATGGGAAATAGATGGGGAAACAGTGGAAACAAGTGTCAGACTTTATTTTTCTGGGCTCCAAAATCACTGCAGATGGTGACTGCAGCCATGAAATTAAAAGACGCGTACTCTTTGGAAGGAAAGTTATGACCAACCTAGATAGCATATTCAAAAGCAGAGATATTACTTTGCCAAAAAAGGTCCATCTAGTCAAGGCTATGGTTTTTCCTGTGGTCATGTATGGATGTGAGAGTTGGACTGTGAAGAAGACTGAGCGCCAAAGAATTGATGCTTTTGAACTGTGGTGTTGGAGAAGACTCTTGAGAGTCCCTTGGACTGCAAGGAGATCCAACCAGTCCATTCTGAAGGAGATCAGCCCTGGGATTTCTTTGGAAAGAATGATGCTGAAGCTGAAACTGAAACTCCAGTACTTTGGCTGCCTCATGCGAAGAGTTGACTCATTGGAAAAGACTCTGATGCTTGGAGGGATTGGGGGCAGGAGGAGAAGGGGACGACAGAGGATGAGATGGCTGGATGGCATCATTGACTCAATGGACGTGAGTCTGAGTGAACTCCGGGAGTTGGTGATGGACAGGGAGGCCTGGCGTGCTGCGATTCATGGGGTCGCAAAGAGTCGGACACGACTGAGCAACTGATCTGATCTGATCTGATCTGATTTAGAGAGGGTGTGCTTACCTCCACTCCTGCCCTTTACAGACACATTTTACTTCATCTCAGAGCTGTAAAACAAGATCAGGGTCTCAGTGTGAAATTGTACCCTTGGGGTCAGGGCCCCACTCAGTACATGTCCATTTATATTATTGAAAATACTGCTTCCAACGAATAACTGGTAAATACTTTTCAGTCATAGCAAAACATTTGGCTAGCATGCTGTTTTCACTGCCTATTTCCACAACTTCTCAGCTACACTTAACCTTCACCTTCAAACTGAAACAATACACCTTTACTTGTCTACTCAGTGGGGCCAGTGTCCACTCCTGCCATCTCACACAGTCTTTGAAGGCAACATTTTCACCTGCTCTTGGTTTTGTCAGGTACACAACTAGGGCCTCACACTGATGGCATCCCCCTTTGAGGAGATTCCTATGATACACATGCTACACAGTCCCCCCACTGCAGGGAAGTTGCTGAAAACTCTGGTAAGTGCTGGACTCCTCCAGTCTTCACAGTGTTGAGAAATAGTTTTAGGCTTCTTAGTACCCATACTCGGAGAAGGCAATGGCACCCCACTCCAGTACTCTTGCCTGGAAAATCCCATGGACGGAGTGGCCTGGAGGGCTACAGTCCATGGGGCCACTAGGAGTCAGACACGACTGAGCGACTTCACTTTATTTTTTCACTTTCATGCATTGGAGAAGGAAATGGCAACCCACGCCAGTGTTCTTGCCTGGAGAATCCCAGGGACGGGGGAGCCTGGTGGGCTGCCGTCTATAAAGTCGCACAGAGTCGGACACGACTGAAGCGACTTAGCAGCAGCAGCAGCAGTACGCATCCTGTTAAAACAAGCCCAACATGTTTTAGACATTTATAGATTCTGGAGGAAACATTTCCTCATATACACAGTATTTTTGGTCGATAACTTCCAAATAGGCCTGCCTTGAATGAGACGCCCCGTGTCAAAAGTTTCTAGAATCTGCCTAAATTGCCATAGAACGGTCACTCCTATTAGCACCCCCTGAGACTCTGTCACTGTGCAAGCTTTAGCAGCTTTCTCTCATGTATCTTGGAGTTTCTGTACCACCAATGATGGCCTTTAGTCTCATGGGCTTCTGATACAGGGAACTGCCCACCTTGGCCCAATGCTGTATGACCGTAGTGCAGCACATGTGAGTACATGCTGGACTGGCCTGGAAATATAGACTATCTCAGGTCTTGAATCTATGACCCTCCATATCCAGCTGCCCATTTGGCCTTTGCTTACAGAAGTAGCACTCTGCAAGCTCAGCATAGCGTGAGGCCTCCTTGCTACAGGATTAGCTGAAACTGGGCCCTCTACATACCCTATCTTCAGGAAAGGGTACCTTCGCCTGTTCTCAGGCCCTTGTTAGATGCCACACTGCTACAAGAGTTCATCTCGTAGAACTCTTGGACACCTGGGGAGCCTTTTTGCATCCACACAGTGAAATCCAAAGGGAGGTCATTCACTTAACCAATGCCATCGTCACTATCACACTGATGGAGTTTGCTTGAGAGCTGCTACTTGTCATCTCTTCATCAGTATGTTCCTGATAAAGGAGAGGACCCAAAGCTCAGCGCAAAGGGCCAGTATGAGGCATCTACCTTAGCACAGAATGTCTGCGCCACAATTGGCCTCAGCTTCATGCCTTTGTAGATCTTTGAGCCACTGCCACTGGGCTGACTGTCTATTATGACCAAGTCAAACAATTCTTCTCCAGGGTTGTCTCATTTAGGGTTAAGAACTCACGCAATCTCTTGCCTCCCGATAAATTATACTCAAAATGCAAATCAAGGTCACACATTTTCTACACATATTAAAGCCACAGTACAGTGTCTCACCATGGCACTCCTTACCCTCTTTGGAGTTCTACACAATAAGAGAAACCCAGAGACTCATTTTGCTTTTCAGAACACAAAATACTATCTCCTGAACAAGATGTTCAATGGAACACTCACCACCTTTACTGCTCTCACCATGCAGGGGCCACAGTGGTTTCCATAAACAAGTACAAATTAAAGGAAGCATGGAATTCTTTGGTTATCAAACAAATATCATGGGTAATTGTAATAGAGAGAGATGCCATTGTTTATGAATTATATTGAGCTAAAAGGAACAAATAAACATTGCATACGTTTAAGGTGCAGAACTTGATGTTTTCATTGAATGTACATCCATACCTACATCTATACAGTGAAAGAATCACAATGGTCTAATGACCCATCACTGCACGGTTACTATTTTTTGCCTTTTTTGGGCATTCTATTTTGGATGCATTAACTCATTATATGAGTAACAATCATTTTCATATTTTTGTGGTATATATGTGGCATCATTAGTCTTGACATTGAGATGAAAATTGGGGGGGGTGTACATTACACTTCTATGAGATGACATCAAGCTCCCATATTTCACAAAAGCGTGTGTGTGTGTGTGTGTGTGTGTGTGTGTGTGTGTGTGTATTTATACACATATGAGTATGGCACTTTAAGAAAGATACCAGTATTTCAGGAAACAGATATGTCTTGAGTGCTTAGGATGTGTCAGATATTGTACTTGGTTCTTGACTTACAGTGAAGGACATAAAGTCAATGCTTCTGTGATCAAGTAATTTCTATTTTCATGGGCAAAGTACTGGTTCATGGTATTGGCATGGGGCAGAGGAGAGCTGCTTTGGTTAAAGGGTGTGGGGAAACCTTTTCTGAGGAGTTCATATCTGAAACAAGATTTAAAGAATGAGATATAATCAGTTGTGTGAAGATTTGGAAGAAGAGCATTTTAGGTAGAATAGCAAGTTGCCACGTCATGAAGCAAGAATTGCCAATGGTTGAGTGTAAATTGGAATCAGTCAGAGAGGAGCAGAGCAGAGAGAGAAGACTGACACTGGAGAGGCAGAGATGAGGTCTCGTAGGGACTTGTGGGGTAAGAACAGGCAGTTTATCTTATGTGCAGTGGAGGGCTGCTAGATGGTTTGATAAAGAAAGTCATGCAGTCTGATTTATGTTTTAGAAAGCTCACTGAAAGTTGTGAACTCTGTAGGAACAGAGGACTCTCAGGCTCTTGGCACTACACAGGCATGATCTGATGATGACTGAGAATAGGGTTGTAGCAGAGGGAATATAACAGCATCTAGATGAGCATTTGGGACCACAGGATTTCAAGTCCCATCTCAATTTATAGCTTCACCACCTGAAAGTTATTTGACCTTGAGTAGGTTTCCTAATTTTGTTACCACTTAGTTTTCTCATCTGTAAAATGGGAACAATGATAGCATGTATCTATATCTTAGAGTCATTCTGGGATTGAATGGAACAATTTATGTAAAACACCTGATATCATATTAGAACAATGATAAGCATAGGATGCACCCTTATGGCAGAAAGTGAAGAAGAACTAAAGAGCCTCTTGATGAAAGTGGAAGAACAGAGTGAAAAAGTTGGTTTAAAGCTCAGTATTCAGAAAACTAAGATCATGGCATCCGGTCCCATCACTTCATGAGAAATAGATGGGGAAACAGTGGAACAGTGGCTAAGTTTATTTTTGGGGCTCCAAAATCACTGCAGATGGTGACTGCAGCCATGAAATTAAAAAGACACTAACTCCTTGGAAGGAAAGTTATGACCAACCTAGACAGCATATTAAAAAGCAAAGACATGACTTTGTCCACAAAGGTCCATCTAGTCAAGGCTATGGTTTTTCCAGTAGTCATGTATGGATCTGAGAGTTGGACTATAAAGAAAGCTCAGCGCCGAAGAATTGAAGCTGTTGAACTATGGTCTTGGGGAAAACTCTTCAGAGTCCCTTGGACTGCAAGAAGGTCCAACCAGTCCATCCTAGAGGAGATCAGGCCTGGGTGTTCCTTGGAAGGGCTGATGTTGAAGCTGAAACTGAATACTTTGGCCACCTGATGCGAAGAGCTAACTCATTTGAAAAGACCCAGATGCTCGGAAAGATTGAGGGCAGGACAGGAAGGTGACAAAAGAGGATAAAATGGTTGAATGGCATCATCGACTCAGTGGACATGGGTTTGGGTAAACTCCCAGATTTGCGATGGACAGGGAGGCCTGGTGTGCTGCAGTTCATGGGGTCACAAAGAGTCGTACACAACTGAGTGACTGAACTGAACTGAACTGCAGGAAATGATAATGTCCAGACTTTAGTTAATAATACTCTTTCAGTGTGGATTCACTAAGTTGAACAAATGTTTAATACTAATGTACAATGGTAATAAAGGGAATTGGTTGTGGAGTATACGAAAATACTCTTCACAAATATTCTGCAAATCTAAAACTTCTAAAGTAAACTGTTTAAAAAAAAAAAAAAAACACACCAAATACTAGGTGATGAGATCTGGAAGATGACACAATTAATCACTGAATGGGGGTGGCCATGAGCAATGGTTTGGAGGGAACACTGGCTCCCTAACTTCTACACCACAAGAACTGAACTGGAAAAGATGAGGAAATGTGGAAAATCAAATTGGGAAGGCTCTTTAATGGGTGTTGAGGAAGCACTCCCTTTCTCAAACCAGAGCACCTGGACTCCATTGCAGCCTCCCCTCCCCCATGAAGGTTCATAAGTGGCGCTTTGTGATGTCAACAATGTCAGGGCTACCATTGGCTGGAGAAATTTCTTGCTGACCAATCAAACGGACAGTTGTGGCTCTTCATTGTCCTGGAAGGTATATAAAGAGGCCAGGCGCCTTGGTGTAGGCCACAGCTGCTACAAGATGGGAGGCATATTTGGGAAAGTGAAGGAGCGGGAGCCGGAAATTGACATATATGACATCAGTTTCGAGGAAGAAGCCTCAACCTCCAAAGAAAGGAAGACAAATAATTCTGATCAGTCCAATGGCTTGGACAGGGAGAAGGTCCGATTACCCTACTCATGTTCTTCCTCTTCATCCCCCACCCGGGACTCACCCTGCCCTTGCCTGGCACAAAACACCTCCCCAACGCACACCCGTTCTCTCAAAGTTCTCCTTCCCATCCTCCTTCACTAATGTCTTTCTGGATGACTTTGTTTTCTTACCAGATACAAAGACTCATGAAGAAGGTAGAATCAACCCTAGAGCAGAATCCGAACAGAAATAAGAATCGGAAGTCGACCATACTGGTCTTCTACTACCACCTGCAGAATAGAAAGAAGAAGGAAAATGGGCCAATGGAGGACGAAGAAAACCTGGAGGATTCTTCCAACACCTCTCCTGACAATTCTCCAAGTAAGCCCCTGTGCCCCCCTGGAGCCCAAGATGCTGAGCCATCTGCTGTAACTCCAGGAAAAGCAAAGGCAGAATAGTCGTTTGTAGCGGGATCAAACATACAATGAAGGTCCCCTCTGCACCGACCACACTACTCAGATGCTGATGATTAAAGTATCAACAAACAGTAAAAAGATGTGTGTGCATGTTTTTTTGATGATGCAGAGGGGAGAAAGGGAAGGGTCTGGTGTGTGAGGAGGGAGGGTGGTGGCGTCCTTTCAGTTTAGGGCCCAGACCAGCCAGTCCATACTTACTCAGACACTGGGAGTGAGGACTGGGTGAAGACTGAGAACTGCAGACTGAAGATTTCTTAGCACTGAGGATTTCTTCCTGAACACTTCATCCCACTGATGAGGAGGAAAAGGACATGGTATTTCTGTTTGTTTGGGGGGTCCAGCTGGAGAGAGGGGTGATGTAGGGGTGGTGGCTCTGTGTAGTAACCAGATTCCACTTTAGATGTCTGACAATTGAGTTTTTACCTCTCATCAGTTTCTGATCCTCTTCTGGCCCACATTTGGGCCAGACCCAGGGAATAAGTGAATAAAGGAACACAAAATAGAAACAGATATACCTAACGTTAACCACTGGAATCATTACCTTGCTGTATTTCCCATAGCCAGAACATCCATTACGCCCAAATAGCCTCTAGTGCACGTGGATGCTCTGACCCAATGAGGAATAAAATTCTGTCTTTGGCCCCTATAGTCAGCCTTCAAAATATGAGACCTGATGGACCTTTCCCCTTAGTTACAATCACACTTTTCACCTCAGTTGTTTTTAAAAAGATTCAATCTCAATGAAAGCAGGGCCTTCACAGATTGAAACCCATTATAGGAGACCTATTTAGATACTGAAAGAGAAACTCCCCAGGTCAGTAGGTGCCCAGTATGCTACTGGAGATCAGTGGAGAAATAACTCCAGAAAGAATGAAGGGATGGAGCCAAAACAAAAACAATACCCAGCTGTGGATGTGACTGGTGATAGAAGCAAGGTCCGATGCTGTAAAGAGCAATATTGCATAGGAACCTGGAATGTCAGGTCCATGAATCAAGGCAAATTGGAAGTGGTCAAACAAGAGATGGCAAGAGTGAATGTCGACATTCTAGGAATCAACGAACTGAAATGGACTGGAATGGGTGAATTTAACTCAGATGACCATTATATCTACTACTGCGGGCAGGAATGCCTCAGAAGAAATGGAGTGGCCATCATGGTCAACAAAAGAGTCTGAAATGCAGTACTTGGATGCAATCTCAAAAATGACAGAATGATCTCTGTTCGTTTCCGAGGCAAACCATTCAATATCACAGTAATCCAAGTCTATGCCCCAACCAGTAATGCTGAAGAAGCTGAAGTTGAACGGTTCTATGAAGACCTACAAGACCTTTTAGAACTAACACCCAAAAAAGATGTCCTTTTCATTATAGGGGACCGGAATGCAAAAGTAGGAAGTCAAGAAACACCTTGGGTAACAAGCAAATTTGGCCTTGGAACAGGGAATGAAGCAGGACAAAGGCTAATAGTTTTGCCAAGAGAGTGCACTGGTCATAGCAAACACCCTCTTCCAACAACACAAGAGAAGACTCTACACATGGACATCACCAGATGGTCAACGCCAAAAACAGATTGATTATATTCTTTGCAGTCAAAGATGGAGAAGCTCTATACAGTCAACAAAAACAAGACTGGGAGCTGACTGCGGCTCAGATCATGAACTCCTTATTATCAAATTCAGACTTAAATTAAAGAAAGTAGGGAAAACCACCAGACCATTGAGGTATGACCAAATCAAATCCCTTATGATTATACAGTGGAAGTGGGAAAAGATTTAAGGGCCTAGATCTGATAGATAGAGTGCCTGATGAACTATGGAATGAGGTTCATGACGTTGTACAGGAGACAGGGATCAAGACCATCCCCATGGAGAAGAAATGCAAAAAAGCAAAATGGCTGCCTGGGGAGGCCTTACAAATAGCTGTGAAAAGAAGAGAAGCCAAAAGCAAAGGAGAAAAGGAAAGATCTGAATGCAGAGTTCCAAAGAATAGCAAGGAGATATAAGAAAGTCTTCCTCAGCGATCAATGCAAAAAAATATAGGAAAACAACAGAATGGGAAAGACTAGAGATCTCTTCAAGAAAATTAGAGATACCAAGGGAATATTTCATGCAAAGATGGGCTCGATAAGCGACAGAAGTGGTATGGACCTAACAGAAGCAGAAGATATTAAGAAGAGATGGCAAGAATACACAGAAGAACTGTACAAAAAAGATCTTCACGACCCAGATAATTACGATGGTGTGATCACTCATCTAGAGCCAGACATCCTGAAATGTGAAGTCAAGTGGGCCTTAGAGAGCATCACTACGAACCAATCTAGCGGAGGTGATGGAATTCTAGTTGAGCTATTTCAAATCCTGAAAGATGATGCTGTGAAAGTGCTGCTCTCAATATGCCAGCCAATTTGGAAAACTCAGCAGTGGCCACAGGACTGGAAAAGGTCCGTTTTCATTCCAATCCCAAAGAAAGGCAATGCCAAAGAAGGCTCAAACTACCGCACAATTGCACTCATCTCACATGCTAGTAAAGTAATGCTCAAAATTCTCCAAGCCAGGCTTCAGCAATACATGAACGATGAACTTCCTGATGTTCAAGCTGATTTTAGAAAAGGCAGAGGAACCAGAGATCAAATTGCCAACATCTGCTGGATCATGGAAAAAGCAAGAGAGTTCCAGCAAAACATCTATTTCTGCTTTATGGACTATGCCAAAGCCTTTGACTGTGTGGATCACAATCAACTGTGGAAAATTCTGAAAGAGATGGGCATACCAGACCACCTGATCTGCCTCTTGAGAAATCCGTATGCAGGTCAGGAAGCAACAGTTAGAACTGGACATGGAACAACAGACTGGTTCCAAATAGGAAAAGGAGTACGTCAAGGCTGTATATTGTCTCCCTGCTTATTTCACTTACATGCAGACTACATCATGAGAAACGCTGGACTGGAAGAAACACAAGCTGGAATCAAGATTGCCAGGAGAAATATCAATAACCTCAGATACACAGATGACACCACCCTTATGGCAGAAAGTGAAGAAGAACTAAAGAGCCTCTTGATGAAAGTGAAAGTGGAGAGTGAAAAAGTTGGCTTAAAGCTCAACATTCAGAAAACGAAGATCATGGCATCCGGTCTCACCACTTCATGGGAAATAGATGGGGAAACAGTGGAAACAAGTGTCAGACTTTATTTTTCTGGGCTCCAAAATCACTGCAGATGGTGACTGCAGCCATGAAATTAAAAGACGCGTACTCTTTGGAAGGAAAGTTATGACCAACCTAGATAGCATATTCAAAAGCAGAGATATTACTTTGCCAAAAAAGGTCCATCTAGTCAAGGCTATGGTTTTTCCTGTGGTCATGTATGGATGTGAGAGTTGGACTGTGAAGAAGACTGAGCGCCAAAGAATTGATGCTTTTGAACTGTGGTGTTGGAGAAGACTCTTGAGAGTCCCTTGGACTGCAAGGAGATCCAACCAGTCCATTCTGAAGGAGATCAGCCCTGGGATTTCTTTGGAAAGAATGATGCTGAAGCTGAAACTGAAACTCCAGTACTTTGGCTGCCTCATGCGAAGAGTTGACTCATTGGAAAAGACTCTGATGCTTGGAGGGATTGGGGGCAGGAGGAGAAGGGGACGACAGAGGATGAGATGGCTGGATGGCATCATTGACTCAATGGACGTGAGTCTGAGTGAACTCCGGGAGTTGGTGATGGACAGGGAGGCCTGGCGTGCTGCGATTCATGGGGTCGCAAAGAGTCGGACACGACTGAGCAACTGATCTGATCTGATCTGATCTGATTTAGAGAGGGTGTGCTTACCTCCACTCCTGCCCTTTACAGACACATTTTACTTCATCTCAGAGCTGTAAAACAAGATCAGGGTCTCAGTGTGAAATTGTACCCTTGGGGTCAGGGCCCCACTCAGTACATGTCCATTTATATTATTGAAAATACTGCTTCCAACGAATAACTGGTAAATACTTTTCAGTCATAGCAAAACATTTGGCTAGCATGCTGTTTTCACTGCCTATTTCCACAACTTCTCAGCTACACTTAACCTTCACCTTCAAACTGAAACAATACACCTTTACTTGTCTACTCAGTGGGGCCAGTGTCCACTCCTGCCATCTCACACAGTCTTTGAAGGCAACATTTTCACCTGCTCTTGGTTTTGTCAGGTACACAACTAGGGCCTCACACTGATGGCATCCCCCTTTGAGGAGATTCCTATGATACACATGCTACACAGTCCCCCCACTGCAGGGAAGTTGCTGAAAACTCTGGTAAGTGCTGGACTCCTCCAGTCTTCACAGTGTTGAGAAATAGTTTTAGGCTTCTTAGTACCCATACTCGGAGAAGGCAATGGCACCCCACTCCAGTACTCTTGCCTGGAAAATCCCATGGACGGAGTGGCCTGGAGGGCTACAGTCCATGGGGCCACTAGGAGTCAGACACGACTGAGCGACTTCACTTTATTTTTTCACTTTCATGCATTGGAGAAGGAAATGGCAACCCACGCCAGTGTTCTTGCCTGGAGAATCCCAGGGACGGGGGAGCCTGGTGGGCTGCCGTCTATAAAGTCGCACAGAGTCGGACACGACTGAAGCGACTTAGCAGCAGCAGCAGCAGTACGCATCCTGTTAAAACAAGCCCAACATGTTTTAGACATTTATAGATTCTGGAGGAAACATTTCCTCATATACACAGTATTTTTGGTCGATAACTTCCAAATAGGCCTGCCTTGAATGAGACGCCCCGTGTCAAAAGTTTCTAGAATCTGCCTAAATTGCCATAGAACGGTCACTCCTATTAGCACCCCCTGAGACTCTGTCACTGTGCAAGCTTTAGCAGCTTTCTCTCATGTATCTTGGAGTTTCTGTACCACCAATGATGGCCTTTAGTCTCATGGGCTTCTGATACAGGGAACTGCCCACCTTGGCCCAATGCTGTATGACCGTAGTGCAGCACATGTGAGTACATGCTGGACTGGCCTGGAAATATAGACTATCTCAGGTCTTGAATCTATGACCCTCCATATCCAGCTGCCCATTTGGCCTTTGCTTACAGAAGTAGCACTCTGCAAGCTCAGCATAGCGTGAGGCCTCCTTGCTACAGGATTAGCTGAAACTGGGCCCTCTACATACCCTATCTTCAGGAAAGGGTACCTTCGCCTGTTCTCAGGCCCTTGTTAGATGCCACACTGCTACAAGAGTTCATCTCGTAGAACTCTTGGACACCTGGGGAGCCTTTTTGCATCCACACAGTGAAATCCAAAGGGAGGTCATTCACTTAACCAATGCCATCGTCACTATCACACTGATGGAGTTTGCTTGAGAGCTGCTACTTGTCATCTCTTCATCAGTATGTTCCTGATAAAGGAGAGGACCCAAAGCTCAGCGCAAAGGGCCAGTATGAGGCATCTACCTTAGCACAGAATGTCTGCGCCACAATTGGCCTCAGCTTCATGCCTTTGTAGATCTTTGAGCCACTGCCACTGGGCTGACTGTCTATTATGACCAAGTCAAACAATTCTTCTCCAGGGTTGTCTCATTTAGGGTTAAGAACTCACGCAATCTCTTGCCTCCCGATAAATTATACTCAAAATGCAAATCAAGGTCACACATTTTCTACACATATTAAAGCCACAGTACAGTGTCTCACCATGGCACTCCTTACCCTCTTTGGAGTTCTACACAATAAGAGAAACCCAGAGACTCATTTTGCTTTTCAGAACACAAAATACTATCTCCTGAACAAGATGTTCAATGGAACACTCACCACCTTTACTGCTCTCACCATGCAGGGGCCACAGTGGTTTCCATAAACAAGTACAAATTAAAGGAAGCATGGAATTCTTTGGTTATCAAACAAATATCATGGGTAATTGTAATAGAGAGAGATGCCATTGTTTATGAATTATATTGAGCTAAAAGGAACAAATAAACATTGCATACGTTTAAGGTGCAGAACTTGATGTTTTCATTGAATGTACATCCATACCTACATCTATACAGTGAAAGAATCACAATCGTCTAATGACCCATCACTGCACGGTTACTATTTTTTGCCTTTTTTGGGCATTCTATTTTGGATGCATTAACTCATTATATGAGTAACAATCATTTTCATATTTTTGTGGTATATATGTGGCATCATTTGTCTTGACATTGAGATGAAAATTGGGGGGGGGTGTACATTACACTTCTATGAGATGACATCAAGCTCCCATATTTCACAAAAGCGTGTGTGTGTGTGTGTGTGTATTTATACACATATGAGTATGGCACTTTAAGAAAGATACCAGTATTTCAGGAAACAGATATGTCTTGAGTGCTTAGGATGTGTCAGATATTGTACTTGGTTCTTGACTTACAGTGAAGGACATAAAGTCAATGCTTCTGTGATCAAGTAATTTCTATTTTCATGGGCAAAGTACTGGTTCATGGTATTGGCATGGGGCAGAGGAGAGCTGCTTTGGTTAAAGGGTGTGGGGAAACCTTTTCTGAGGAGTTCATATCTGAAACAAGATTTAAAGAATGAGATATAATCAGTTGTGTGAAGATTTGGAAGAAGGGCATTTTAGGTAGAATAGCAAGTTGCCACGTCATGAAGCAAGAATTGCCAATGGTTGAGTGTAAATTGGAATCAGTCAGAGAGGAGCAGAGCAGAGAGAGAAGACTGACACTGGAGAGGCAGAGATGAGGTCTCGTAGGGACTTGTGGGGTAAGAACAGGCAGTTTATCTTATGTGCAGTGGAGGGCTGCTAGATGGTTTGATAAAGAAAGTCATGCAGTCTGATTTATGTTTTAGAAAGCTCACTGAAAGTTGTGAACTCTGTAGGAACAGAGGACTCTCAGGCTCTTGGCACTACACAGGCATGATCTGATGATGACTGAGAATAGGGTTGTAGCAGAGGGAATATAACAGCATCTAGATGAGCATTTGGGACCACAGGATTTCAAGTCCCATCTCAATTTATAGCTTCACCACCTGAAAGTTATTTGACCTTGAGTAGGTTTCCTAATTTTGTTACCACTTAGTTTTCTCATCTGTAAAATGGGAACAATGATAGCATGTATCTATATCTTAGAGTCATTCTGGGATTGAATGGAACAATTTATGTAAAACACCTGATATCATATTAGAACAATGATAAGCATAGGATGCACCCTTATGGCAGAAAGTGAAGAAGAACTAAAGAGCCTCTTGATGAAAGTGGAAGAACAGAGTGAAAAAGTTGGTTTAAAGCTCAGTATTCAGAAAACTAAGATCATGGCATCCGGTCCCATCACTTCATGAGAAATAGATGGGGAAACAGTGGAACAGTGGCTAAGTTTATTTTTGGGGCTCCAAAATCACTGCAGATGGTGACTGCAGCCATGAAATTAAAAAGACACTAACTCCTTGGAAGGAAAGTTATGACCAACCTAGACAGCATATTAAAAAGCAAAGACATGACTTTGTCCACAAAGGTCCATCTAGTCAAGGCTATGGTTTTTCCAGTAGTCATGTATGGATCTGAGAGTTGGACTATAAAGAAAGCTCAGCGCCGAAGAATTGAAGCTGTTGAACTATGGTCTTGGGGAAAACTCTTCAGAGTCCCTTGGACTGCAAGAAGGTCCAACCAGTCCATCCTAGAGGAGATCAGGCCTGGGTGTTCCTTGGAAGGGCTGATGTTGAAGCTGAAACTGAATACTTTGGCCACCTGATGCGAAGAGCTAACTCATTTGAAAAGACCCAGATGCTCAGGAAAGATTGAGGGCAGGACAGGAAGGTGACAAAAGAGGATAAAATGGTTGAATGGCATCATCGACTCAGTGGACATGGGTTTGGGTAAACTCCCAGATTTGCGATGGACAGGGAGGCCTGGTGTGCTGCAGTTCATGGGGTCACAAAGAGTCGTACACAACTGAGTGACTGAACTGAACTGAACTGCAGGAAATGATAATGTCCAGACTTTAGTTAATAATACTCTTTCAGTGTGGATTCACTAAGTTGAACAAATGTTTAATACTAATGTACAATGGTAATAAAGGGAATTGGTTGTGGAGTATACGAAAATACTCTTCACAAATATTCTGCAAATCTAAAACTTCTAAAGTAAACTGTTTAAAAAAAAAAAAAAAACACACCAAATACTAGGTGATGAGATCTGGAAGATGACACAATTAATCACTGAATGGGGGTGGCCATGAGCAATGGTTTGGAGGGAACACTGGCTCCCTAACTTCTACACCACAAGAACTGAACTGGAAAAGATGAGGAAATGTGGAAAATCAAATTGGGAAGGCTCTTTAATGGGTGTTGAGGAAGCACTCCCTTTCTCAAACCAGAGCACCTGGACTCCATTGCAGCCTCCCCTCCCCCATGAAGGTTCATAAGTGGCGCTTTGTGATGTCAACAATGTCAGGGCTACCATTGGCTGGAGAAATTTCTTGCTGACCAATCAAACGGACAGTTGTGGCTCTTCATTGTCCTGGAAGGTATATAAAGAGGCCAGGCTCCTTGGTGTAGGCCACAGCTGCTACAAGATGGGAGGCATATTTGGGAAAGTGAAGGAGCGGGAGCCGGAAATTGACATATATGACATCAGTTTCGAGGAAGAAGCCTCAACCTCCAAAGAAAGGAAGACAAATAATTCTGATCAGTCCAATGGCTTGGACAGGGAGAAGGTCCGATTACCCTACTCATGTTCTTCCTCTTCATCCCCCACCCGGGACTCACCCTGCCCTTGCCTGGCACAAAACACCTCCCCAACGCACACCCGTTCTCTCAAAGTTCTCCTTCCCATCCTCCTTCACTAATGTCTTTCTGGATGACTTTGTTTTCTTACCAGATACAAAGACTCATGAAGAAGGTAGAATCAACCCTAGAGCAGAATCCGAACAGAAATAAGAATCGGAAGTCGACCATACTGGTCTTCTACTACCACCTGCAGAATAGAAAGAAGAAGGAAAATGGGCCAATGGAGGACGAAGAAAACCTGGAGGATTCTTCCAACACCTCTCCTGACAATTCTCCAAGTAAGCCCCTGTGCCCCCCTGGAGCCCAAGATGCTGAGCCATCTGCTGTAACTCCAGGAAAAGCAAAGGCAGAATAGTCGTTTGTAGCGGGATCAAACATACAATGAAGGTCCCCTCTGCACCGACCACACTACTCAGATGCTGATGATTAAAGTATCAACAAACAGTAAAAAGATGTGTGTGCATGTTTTTTTGATGATGCAGAGGGGAGAAAGGGAAGGGTCTGGTGTGTGAGGAGGGAGGGTGGTGGCGTCCTTTCAGTTTAGGGCCCAGACCAGCCAGTCCATACTTACTCAGACACTGGGAGTGAGGACTGGGTGAAGACTGAGAACTGCAGACTGAAGATTTCTTAGCACTGAGGATTTCTTCCTGAACACTTCATCCCACTGATGAGGAGGAAAAGGACATGGTATTTCTGTTTGTTTGGGGGGGTCCAGCTGGAGAGAGGGGTGATGTAGGGGCGGTGGCTCTGTGTAGTAACCAGATTCCACTTTAGATGTCTGACAATTGAGTTTTTACCTCTCATCAGTTTCTGATCCTCTTCTGGCCCACATTTGGGCCAGACCCAGGGAATAAGTGAATAAAGGAACACAAAATAGAAACAGATATACCTAACATTAACCACTGGAATCATTACCTTGCTGTATTTCCCATAGCCAGAACATCCATTACGCCCAAATAGCCTCTAGTGCACGTGGATGCTCTGACCCAATGAGGAATAAAATTCTGTCTTTGGCCCCTATAGTCAGCCTTCAAAATATGAGACCTGATGGACCTTTCCCCTTAGTTACAATCACACTTTTCACCTCAGTTGTTTTTAAAAAGATTCAATCTCAATGAAAGCAGGGCCTTCACAGATTGAAACCCATTATAGGAGACCTATTTAGATACTGAAAGAGAAACTCCCCAGGTCAGTAGGTGCCCAGTATGCTACTGGAGATCAGTGGAGAAATAACTCCAGAAAGAATGAAGGGATGGAGCCAAAACAAAAACAATACCCAGCTGTGGATGTGACTGGTGATAGAAGCAAGGTCCGATGCTGTAAAGAGCAATATTGCATAGGAACCTGGAATGTCAGGTCCATGAATCAAGGCAAATTGGAAGTGGTCAAACAAGAGATGGCAAGAGTGAATGTCGACATTCTAGGAATCAACGAACTGAAATGGACTGGAATGGGTGAATTTAACTCAGATGACCATTATATCTACTACTGCGGGCAGGAATGCCTCAGAAGAAATGGAGTGGCCATCATGGTCAACAAAAGAGTCTGAAATGCAGTACTTGGATGCAATCTCAAAAACGACAGAATGATCTCTGTTCGTTTCCGAGGCAAACCATTCAATATCACAGTAATCCAAGTCTATGCCCCAACCAGTAATGCTGAAGAAGCTGAAGTTGAACGGTTCTATGAAGACCTACAAGACCTTTTAGAACTAACACCCAAAAAAGATGTCCTTTTCATTATAGGGGACCGGAATGCAAAAGTAGGAAGTCAAGAAACACCTTGGGTAACAAGCAAATTTGGCCTTGGAACAGGGAATGAAGCAGGACAAAGGCTAATAGTTTTGCCAAGAGAGTGCACTGGTCATAGCAAACACCCTCTTCCAACAACACAAGAGAAGACTCTACACATGGACATCACCAGATGGTCAACACTGAAATCAGATTGATTATATTCTTTGCAGCCAAAGATGGAGAAGCTCTATACAGTCAGCAAAAACAAGACCAGGAGCTGACTGTGGCTCAGACCATGAACTCCTTATTGCCAAATTCAGACTTAAATTGAAGAAAGTAGGGAAAACCACTAGACCATTCAGGTATGACCTAAATCAAATCCCTTATGATTATACAGTGGAAGTGAGAAATAGATTTAAGGGCCTAGATCTGATAGATAGAGTGCCTGATGAACTATGGAATGAGGTTCGTGACGTTGTACAGGAGACGGGGATCAAGACCATCCCCACGGAAAAGAAATGCAAAAAAGCAAAATGGCTGCCTGGGGAGGCCTTACAAATAGCTGTGAAAAGAAGAGAAGCAAAAAGCAAAGGAGAAAAGGTAAGATATAAACATCTGAATGCAGAGTTCCAAAGAATAGCAAGAAGAGATAAGAAAGCCTTCTTCAGCGATCAATGCAAAGAAATAGAGGAAAACAACAGAATGGGAAAGACTAGGGATCTCCTCAAGAAAATCAGAGATACCAAAGGAACATTTCATGCAAAGATGAGCTCGATAAAGGACAGAAATGGTATGGACCTAACAGAAGCAGAAGATATTAAGAAGAGATGGCAAGAATACACAGAAGAACTGTACAAAAAAGATCTTCACGACCAAGATAATCACGATGGTGTGATCACTGACCTAGACCCAGACATCCTGGAATGTGAAGTCAAGTGGGCCTTAGAAAGCATCACTATGAACAAAGCTAGTGGAGGTGATGGAATTCCAGTTGAGCTATTCCAAATCCTGAAAGATGATGCTGTGAAAGTGCTGCATTCAATATGCCAGCCAATTTGGAAAACTCAGCAGTGGCCACAGGACTGGAAAAGATCAGTTCTCATTCCAATCCCAAAGAAAGGCAATGCCAAAGAATGCTCAAACTACCACACAATTGCACTCATCTCACACGCTAGTAAAGTAATGCTCAAAATTCCCCAAGCCAGGCTTCAGCAGTATGTGAACCGTGAACTTCCTGATGTTCAAGCTGGTTTTAGAAAAGGCAGAGGAACCAGAGATCCAATTGCCAACATCCGCTGGATCATGGAAAAAGCAAGAGAGTTCCAGCAAAACATCTATTTCTGCTTTATGGACTATGCCAAAGCCTTTGACTGTGTGGATCACAATCAACTGTGGAAAATTCTGAAAGAGATGGGAATACCAGACCACCTGATCTGCCTATTGAGAAATTTGTATGCAGGTCAGGAAGCAACAGTTAGAACTGGACATGGAACAACAGACTGGTTCCAAATAGGAAAAGGAGTTCGTCAAGGCTGTATATTGTCACCCTGTTTATTTAACTTCTGTGCAGAGTACATCATGAGAAACGCTGGACTGGAAGAAACACAAGCTGGAATCAAGATTGCCGGGAGAAATATCAATAACCTCAGATATGCAGATGACACCACCCTTATGGCAGAAAGTGAAGAGGAACTCAAAAGCTTCTTGATGAAAGTGAAAGTGGAGAGTGAAAAAGTTGGCTTAAAGCTCAACATTCAGAAAACGAAGATCATGACATCCGGTCCCATCACTTCATGGGAAATAGATGGGGAAACAGTGGAAACAGTGTCAGACTTTATTTTTGGTGGGCTCCAAAATCACTGCAGATGGTGACTGCAGCCATGAAATTAAACGATGCTTACCTCTTGGAAGAAAAGTTATGACCAGCCTAGATAGCATATTCAAAAGCAGAGACATTACTTTGCCAACAAAGTTTCGTCTAGTCAAGGCTATGGTTTTTCCTGTGGTCATGTATGGATATGAGAGTTGTACTGTGAAGAAGGCTGAGTGCCAAAGAATTGATGCTTTTGAACTGTGGTGTTGGAGAAGACTCTTGAGAGTCCCTTGGACTGCAAGGAGATCCAACCAGTCCATTCTGAAGGAGATCAGCCCTGGGATTTCTTTGGAAGGAATGATGCTAAAGCTGAAACTCCAGTACTTTGGCCACCTCATGTGAAGAATTGGATCATTGGAAAAGACTCTGATGCTGGGAGGAACTGAGGGCAAGAGGAGAAGGGGATGACAGAGGATGAGATGGCTGGATGGCATCACTGACTCGATGGACGTGAGTCTGGGTGAACTCCGGGAGTTGGTGATGGACAGGGAGGCCTGGCGTGCTGCGATTCATGGGGTCGCAAAGATTCGGACACCACTGAGCTACTGATCTGATCTGATCTGATTCATTACACTTCTGTAACTATCCTCTGTGGACTGCCTGATCAAGAACGTGGCCCATCTATCCGTTGGTCAGTGTGAAGGTGTCCCTGTAAACCCAGACTTGTGTCTGGTTTCTGTAGTGATGGCATTCCGGCTTAGGACTATGACCTTAACCTGTGAAGTTCAGTGTAAATGTGGATCGTTAGTGTCAGTGTTGCCCCTCCTCCTTCCCCTCAGGAGATGGGCTCCATGCTGCCACAACATAGGGCTGGACCAGGGTGTGCAACTTGTTGTGAATCTTCTGGGATTGGTTCAGTCACCCAGAGTAGATCTACATCTGAAAGAGTAATGACTGCCCCAAGTTGACCCACATCACTTGTCCAAATCAGCAGAGAAACTCAGACCACACATAGCAGGAAACAGACCTTCATATCTGTGCCACTGTGGCTGGAGACCAGGAAGAAATTGTAGTGTGTGTCCCTAGCCTGTGTGTCTGGGATATAGAGAGATAGAAAAATAGATCGCTGGAGGGATAAAGAGACAGAAAGAATAGGGAGGTGGGAGGAAGGCTGAAAGGACACCAGCGTTGGAAGTAAGGCACAGACTAGCCTGCATTTGTCTGTGTTTGGAGGAGACTTGTACCATAGGGGCTTCCAAGATACTCACAGCCTTTCCAGTCTGAGTCCATGCTTCATCCAAGCTTCACCAGAATCCCTCCATGCCTGGAGATCCATCCGGAATGTCATGAGATGACCACCAGTCAGTCCCAAAGTCTTGGCAGAAAGGTGCACCGAGCCTTTCAAGTCCTGGCATCCCTGGGGCGGGGAAATGAATCAGAACAAAAAGCAGAAAAGGAACCTAAAATGGGCAAGTCCCTACTCATCCTTTTTTCCTATAAGCTTCCTGTCACCCACTCATTTATCTCCAAGTTGAGACCACATTCAAGTAAAAAGGAGAGTAGAAGGATGCAGGGCGCCCTGCTCTCTGAATGTGTGTGTGTGTGTGTGTGGAAGGGGCAGGTGAGCCCTAGAAA
Source organism: Bos indicus (assembly GCF_029378745.1). Lineage (NCBI taxonomy): Eukaryota > Metazoa > Chordata > Mammalia > Artiodactyla > Bovidae > Bos > Bos indicus. The sequence continues at coordinate 19,592,502 of NC_091789.1, read as the reverse complement.
TTTACAAGATCCTTGACCTCCACCAGAATAACAGAGTTCTAAAGGTGCACACCAGGTCCAGGAGGTACGTGTCCTGCTACAAGAGTGTGACTGTGCACTGAGACCCTACTTCTGAGTGCCAGGATATCCAGTGTTTCACATAGCTGCCCTGCATGATCAGGTTTATCCCCACAGCAATAGTTATGAGGGAGACACATATAGCCTGGCCATAAAAAGCCCTCAATAAATGGAAAAAATTATGCACCTTCCTCTCAGGTCATCCCCAGGTTCAAAACTTCTTGGTCTCGTATAAAACAGAAAACATGTCCATTGATTCATTATGTAATTAATACACACGGATCCATATTCAGAGTATGGGTGAGAAGTAGACCCACCACCTCCAACATCCAATCTCAGCAAGTTTCTCTCCTGCCTGATGACTTGGACTTGCATAGCTAAGTCTGGTAGCTCACATCTTAATGGGTAAGTCATTCTTTAACACAAGTAGGTGATAATATTGAAACAAAGAAAGAAATGTATAGAAGACCTTTTTCAACCTCCACATACTGAGGAACCCCTCAGGCAGGAGATGACAAGTTGCAGCTTTGGGGATCCTTAGACCGTGATGGCAAGATGTGAGTTGCTGACACCTGCATTCTTGAACATCTTTATGAATAATCAGGGAGAGACCTGAGCCCACCACCCAGCAGGCACATCTTCAATCAAGACAGACTGTGACAGTCTCGCTTCTTTTCCCCAGGAGAGCGATTTCAATGAGCACAAGGTTTTAATGACCTCCCTAGCCCTCCCTGATTCAGATCCTCTGTGCACCAAAGTTGTGTTGTCTCACTCCAAAGCCACATGAGCCTTGCCCGTGCACAAGCCTGCCATGTGTGGTGGCCATGTGAAACAGGGCATGCCTGTGGATGTGCGCACGGAAGGCAAGGATGATGGCTTCACCCGAGGAGCAGTATGGGCAGCCATCTACCCCATGTTGGACAAAGTCAACACCTGTCTGGACCACCTGGAGGACAGAAATAAGCACCTTCCTGGCTGCCTCCCAGAGTGCTTGAATCTAACTGGTAGACACATCTTGAGTTCCAGGAGCTGGTCAAGGAGGCCTAAAGCAATTGGCAGTCCCTAGTGGAGTCCTACAAGGGCCTGGAGCCTGGCCTCAATCCTGCCTCCCTGAGCCAGGCTCTAGGCTGAGCCTTCATGACCTGACTTGGGACTGGACTGCAGATGTCCTGGGGGATCTGCCTGCATAGGCCCTCTTTCTGGTACTTCCCTTCACCTGCCTGGCATACACCCCCCTCCCCCACCTGGCATTCCCACCTGGGGCCAGGAATGCGCCTGTGACCCACCCAACTTGCCTGCCTGCGCAACTCCTGGATGCTCCCTGCTCTGCCTATGTTCATTAGGCAGATTAAACAGTTAGCTTAAAATCCTCTGGAATCACTATTCCTGAATCATGTTGCCACTTGAACGAATATTTCACAAAATGTTGTCAGCATTCTCAGCTCTACAAAGGGTTTATAAATTTACTATTAGAAATTTTATGCAATGTGTGTAGAGTTTTGATTTTTTTTAAGCACTAGTCGAAGGCAATTGCTTCAGCCACTCAGTTACCTTTTCGATTCTTTTCATTTATACTCTGGTAATGATTGATATGTAGTGAATAATTCCTAATACTCAAAGGACTGGATTCTAATACAAATTGGAATAGGAGCTTTTTGTGTGCTTCCAGGTTTTTGTTTCCATGACTTCTGATGGTCTCCAGAACCATGCTGGGCCACTCCTTGTATTCTCACCCAAAGCAGGAATAGGAGATACACCCCCCATGCACACACGATATCCAGGTATTCATCTGTCATCCTCATGAATAAGTGAAAAGGATCACTTCTCCTAGGAAGATGTCAGATTATCTACCATCATTCTTACCTTAACAAGGGCAGAACTTCAGTTCTGGCCTCGAGACCCTTCCCCCTGCCACCGACCACCTGTTATCAATGCCAAGATTACTGAGCCCAGAGTCCCACTCGGTACCTGGTGTGATGCACGTGGGAGCCACATCTTCACTGATGCTGCCTGGAGTCATCACAAAGAATGACATCTACAATGGGAGTTTTTCCAACATACATATTTTATTGAAAAACAACATTTTACAAATTGAAAATAGTTTAGACAGTCACCTGCTCCTCTTTGACATGAGTGGTATGGTATATCTTCCATTTGCCAAGACTGGTGAGATCAGCATAGCAACTGAAACCGTCTGTAAACAAGGCCTCTGGTTATATTTCCTACTGCAAAGGACCACAGAGAATTCACCTCAAGGACACAGATTTTGGTAAAAGATAAGCAAACTGAATGGTGAACAGTGGCTTCTACTTATTCCTCTTGCATGAGGTGCCATTGGCACAAGTTCCACTGAAGGAAATTCCCTGTGGCCTGAGTTTGGCCCAGGGTATGGCAATCACAATTTGTGGGAGGCAGACACCTCCGGGGACCTGGTATCTTATGTTAGGGTACTGCAGGGAAAATATAAAGTTACATAAGACACAAAGTTTTAATTTTCCCCATTGAAAACTGACAGCAGGCCTTCACCCCTCCCTTTGCTTTAGAGGGTTAACTTTGCAAAACGTGTCAGTTCTTTCTCTGCCTCTTTATATGAGTGGAAATCATTAAAAAAGCTCAATAAGCCTCTTGCCAATTTGAATGCTCCTTTAAGGACCTGGCAGGAAAATCCTTGCAAAAGGGGAGAGCTAGGTAAGGAAAGAAAAACGTAAGCAGTTGAAACCAAAAACTGCTAGACCTTCTGGACACTCAGAGAAAGAAATGACCATCAAAGTAGTGCACAAGAATCAATAAAAGTTCAGGAGAAGATCATAAAAAGGTTTGGCAAGGCAGCATCTTAAGAGGATTACAGCATCCACAGAAGCAGGAGATGTTCCTTCTCAGAACTTCCTCAGGTTATGTTATTATGCAACAGTATAAAACATTATAAAGAACATTAAACATTGCACAGAACGAGCAGTGGTAGCAAAATCATCTCCTGGCAGAGAGGCCTACAGTTCACTAGGAAAATGAAATGTGAAGACCTGATCCCAGTATTAATGCCTGAATGTCAGTACAGGTCCACATTCACTCACTTCACAGCTATCCATTTGCTTTACCATTGTCTATATCACAGTTATGGCCACCCAATGGTAGTGAGAGGGAAAAGGGCTACTAGACAGGAGACAGAGCCCTGAACCCATAATGTCTGCCACATGTTTCACGCCAAAGATCCTTGTCATCTCCACTGTCAGTCTTTACTTATACTCTCAGAAGCTCCTCCTCATACCCCTGCTGGGCTCAAATTTAGCTATCAAGAGGAAGCCTTAAATGGGGGAACCACTGGACCCTTTCCCTCCCCAAACTGATCTCCCCTTTCCTCTCATCCTTCCTGTAGTGCAACATCACAAAAAAATGCAAAGCTGCCACTCCACTGTTGTACTAAAAAAACTTCTTCCTAGAGAGTGCAGTGGGTTCCCCTGAGGCAATGTCACCCTCACCAACAAGAAGACCCAAATGGAAGAGAAGCCACCACCAAGCAGAAAGGCTTTCTAGCAGATAAACAGATGGAGAGACAGCTACAGCCTGGGGGTGTAGCCCTCTCCAGCAAGAGGAAAACAAGGTCTTCATCCTCCAGTCCTCACAAATGACTCAGTCATTTCCTGGTCACCCAGACTCATCAGCACATACTGCCAAGGAAACAATGGCCAGAATAAAGGACGGCTCCTTGACAAGACCGACCTGACCTCATTTCTCCAACCAGTGTGCATAGTGTGCTCAGCGGAAAAGTGCCAAAAGAGATCACAGAAAGTTCAAACCACATACCCCCACATAGAGCTGAGACACTTCATGATTCACAGTATGGCCTTGCTCTGCACAATGGCACAGACTTTTGACAACAGACGACTCTCTTCTGCTCCAGAGCCTACATTACCCATGGCATTTGTGGCACAGAAGTCTGATTCAGACCAGAGGTACCTTACCATCCAAACACAACATTTTCCATAACCCTTGCTTTAGAGAAGTCTGACTCAAGCCAGGGCCAGCTCACACCAAGAACCCCTCGTTTCGAATGCCCTTTGTGGCATTGAAGTCTGGCTCAGAAGAACTAACTTACCATCGGGATCCAACATTTCCCATGACTCTTGTGTTAAAGAAGTCTGACTCAGGCCAGAATCAATTTATGCTCTGAACCCCACATTTCCTATGCCATTTGAGACACAAAGTATGACTCAGGCCAGAGCTAATTTACCACCCAGACCCAACATTTTCCATGTCCCTTGTGGCACAGAAGTTTGACTCAGGCCGGAAGTAACTTACGCCCCTGACCCAACATTTCTCATGTTCCTTGAAGCAGAGAAGTCTGACTAGGGCAAGAGCCTATTTGCCACCTAGACCCAACATTTCCCATGACCCTCACTTTAGTGAAGTCTGACTCAGGCCAGAGTTGACTTACTACCCTGACCAAACATTTCTAATGCCCTTTGTGGCACAGAAGTTTGACTTAGGCCAGAGCACACTTACCACCTGGATCCAACATTTCTATAACTCTTGCTTTAGAGAAGTCTGACTCAGGACAGAGCCATTTGATGCTCAGGACCAAACATTTTCCATGCCCCTTGGTGACACAAAGGTATGCCTCAAGCTAGAGCCAACTTTCTTCCCAGACCCAATATTTCCCATGACCCTCTGTGACAGAATAGTCTGATCCATGGCTAGTGCCAACTTACCACCCAGACCAAAATTTCCCCAAGCCCCATGGGACACAGAATTCTGACAACAGGCCTCAGCCAATTTTTGCCCTGGAGCCAACATTCACCATGCCTACATGCTACCATTGCCACTCTGGGCCTTCTTTAGGATTTTGCAAGCCACCTGTGATGTGTGAGCTTTGAAGGAAGTAGTGTCTGGCTGGTACATCAGTAGAACATACCAAGAATAGCCCGTGAATTTCAGCTGTCTCTTTACAGCACACAGGGACATCTCAACAGGAAAGCTGAGCTGAACCAAGTACAGTCAAGATCAGTGGGCACCTCCCAGGAGACTCCTCAGATTACTCTTCTAGGCCACAGTATAGGAGGGGCAATGGCCACCTTCCCTGAGCTGCTTTTCAGAGCCTAAGGCAGTGCACACACTGAAGCAGGAACACAAGAACTTCTCTAACAGTGGCATATAGAAGTCTGAGGAATGCTGTAAAGTAGGGTAAAACACCCATTATAAAAGTCACCTGTGCCAGAAGGCAATCTATTCTCATATCTCACTCAAGGATGTGCATCAGTATTGTTGGTCCCCATGCTCTGCTTATCCTAGGCAGTGACATGGATGTTGAAGGGGAAGAAAACAATTCTTTGAATACAAGAAGCTTCTCGTATCTTTCACACCACAGTTCCTTGTCCTTAATCATTATGAGCAGCTGCATCCAGTGCTGCTCTTCCCCACCTTTGCCCATCTGCAACCATCAGGCCTCAGAAGGAAGGACCATGGTCTATATGCCATTCCATCTTTTCTGATCAGAAAGGCTCCAGCCCTGGTATGACTCTGTAACATCTATAAGCCTCTCTGTAAAAGAAGAGACAATCAAACTGGCTGGCCAATCAGCCATGAAATCCATTTAGTTCAACATGTATTCTCCCCAATTTGAGGAGCATTTTACTTCCAGTTATTTCTACCACTGTGAAAACACACTGTGTCACCCCCAGATAGCCATATTGACTGGAAATGAAGAGGAGATGCGGGTGTTGGTAACCCCCAACTTTTCAAGCAAGAAAATGTTAGTTAAGAAAGCTTCTCGAAGCTTAGTAATTAACATCACAAGATATGGGGCCCACTAAACCCAACACTAACACCCTTCTACACCATTTGTTGAGAGTGAAGGGCTCTGTCACCATGGCAATGTAAGAATCCATTCTATACTACAAATGTCCCTTGCAAAAGAGAGCATTTTCTATTTCTTACAAGTAGTACACAAATCAGAGGAATTGAGAAGATTATGAAATAAACCAGTGAAAAGAACTGAGGATAGTTCTTGCTTCTGTTAATCTTCATATAATTGGTGGTTGTGGTGGTTTTCTTATTAGCATAATCACCACGAAAACCACTATCATGGCCACCACCATCATCATCACTTCCAGTAGGCTAACATGCCTCTCAAAATGACTGCTGCTATCCTGATGAACCTAGAGTCTGTATATTACAGGAAAGCAGGATTAAAAGAAAGATACCTCATTTCAAAGGCCATGCCTTCAAATGCCCAATATTACCCATTTCTCTGCAACCACATAAGTCAGGGGAAAGCGTGAGCTTCATACAGATAACATATTTGGAAGACCTTGTAGTACATTACCATTTCCACCCGAGAGAAAGCATTCATCCATTGAGCTTGACAGAGATAACTTGGTACATTCCTTCAGCTTGATGCATATAATGATGCATTCATCGATTGAGCTTGATACAGATAACTTAGATTGAAGACATTACCATTGCCACTGGAGAGAAAACAATCATCGAATACATGCCTCAGAAGGCTAAGTGACAAGGCAGGCCTAGGGATCAACGCCTGGAATAGCACAGAGGAGCCAGGTCACATCTGACCTGTATTGAGTAGTGTCCCTTTCTCTTGCTCAAGAGTGCGAGTTCTTGGAGGCCGGGCCGGCCCGAGGGCGCCTGCGCGCTGAGGCGGGGTGAGCTTCCCAGCAGGCCGGCTGCAGAGGGCGCTAGGGGCAGACGCGGCGGTTTAGCTGGAGCGCAGGACGCCGGGCCCCAGCAGCAGAATATGGCGGCGCTCAGCAAGAAGTGCTGTGTGTACTGCCTAGCCGAGGTAAGCCCGCTGTGCTTTCGCTGCACCGAGTGCCAGGACATCGAGCTGTGCCCCGAGTGCTTCTCCGCCGGCGCCGAGATCGGCCACCACCGCCGCTACCATGGCTACCAGCTGGTGGACGACGGGCACTTCACGCTCTAGGGGCCCGAGGTCGAGGGCGGCTGGACCTGCCGCGAGGAGCAGCTGCTGCTGGATGCCATCGAGCAGTTCGGCTTCGGGAACTGGGAGGACATGGCAGCTCACGTCGGCACTTCCAGGACCCCCCAGGAAGTGATGGAGCATTACATAATCATGTACATCCACGGAAACCTGGGGAAGGCCTGCATCCCCGACTCCATCCCCAACCGGGTGACTGACCACACCTGCCCCAGTGGGGGGCCCCTCTCTCCCAGCCTCACCACCCCCTTGCCTCCCCTAGACATCTCGGTGGCCGAGCAGCCGCAGCTGGGCTACATGCTGCTGCGGGACGAGTATGACATTGAGTATGACCAGGACGCCGAGACGCTCATCACTGGGCTCTCGGTCAACTATGACGAGGAGGACGTGGAGATTGAGCTGAAGCGTGCGCACGTGGACATGTACGTGCGCAAGCTCCGCGAGCGGCAGCGGCGCAAGAACATCGCACAGGACTACAACCTGGCACCCGCCTTTCTGGGCAAGGACAAGAAGGAGGAGGAGTGGGCGGCGCAGCGCAAGGTCACCAAGGAGGAGAAGGAGCTGCGGCTGAAGCTGCGGCCGCTCTACCAGCTCATGTCGTGCAAGGAGTTCGACGACCTGTTCGACACAATGTACAAGGAGAAGATGCTGCGCGCCAAGATCCGCGAGCTGCAGCGCTACCGGCACAATGGCATCACGAAGATGCAGGAGTCGGTGGAGTATGAGGTGGCCCAGCACAAGCGCGAAAAGTGCAAGGAGAACAAGGCTGTGGCGGCAGCGGCGGCGGGGGGCGGCAAGGAGGACGGCCGGGATGGTGAGTTTGCGGCCATCGAGCACCTGCCGGGCTTCGAGCTCCTGTCGCACCGCGAGAAGGTGCTGTGCAGCTCGCTGAACCTGAGCCCCGTGCGCTACGTGACCTTGAAGACCATCTTCATCAAGGACCACCTGAAGAAGCGCCAGGGCATCCCCTCCAAGAGCCGCCTGCCCAGCTACCTGGACAAAGTCCTCATGAAGAGGATCCTGAACTTCCTCACCGAGAGCGGATGGATATCCAGGGACGCCTCCTGAAGCCCGCCGCCCGGAGCGCCTGGGACTGACGGACGGACGGATGGCTTGATGGTCGCCGCGAGAGCCGCACAGACAGCGAAAGGGGCGGGGGAAGCTTTGTGAGCCAAAACCAAATGGGTTGGGCGGGAGGGGGAGAGGAAACGCTTTTCCGCCCCCGCCCTCCCACCCACCCATTGTTGCTCTTTAAAAAAAATAATAAAAGGAGTTCTTTTTTTAGGGTATCAATTCTTTTTACCATCCTCTGAAGAAACAATAGCAACAGTCTGATCAAGGGGAAGACAAAACCTGTGTATATTTTAACTGAATCCCTAAACGTAGTACTTTAAGATGACGATTTGCCTTTAAGTGTTCAGTGTGGAGCCTCTGATGATGAGATCGGGAAATTGCCTTTTTTTGTTGATGCTTCCCAGTGGTACAGGACTGTGAGATGGGCAGAGAGGAGCCCTTCCCTGCTGGCCACCAGCGCACCCCCGTGACCTGAGCTCTGCTGCGGCCACCCTCGGTGTTGGGCAGGTGGCACTTTAGGCAGAGGGCGCCAGGCCTGGCAGGAGAAGATGCCAGGGACTCGCCAGGAGGAATCTGGTGTTGAATGGTTTGGTCAAACTGAGCTTCCCTGCAACGGCTGGAGGGGACACGGTCTACGTCGAGGAGAGGCGGAGACGGTGCTACGTCCTCCCAGGGGTTCTTAGCCAGGGTTCCTGGAGCAGCAGCACAGCGTCCCCAGGGGAACCTGCTGGCCCTTAAGGGACTTGGGCCTGCCCAGGCCTCGGATGCATGGGGCAGGACTTTGCAGGTCACTGGGACCCGTGCTGAAGTCTAAGAACTGTGGGCTTTAGCCGCTCCAGTGTCACTGATTTTCTACATCAGCTTCCTAGTTTGGTGAGGTTTTAAATTTAAGTCTTATTTTATATACATGATTGCCAGACTTTCACTAAGCTTGAGAAACAAAAGCTCCCTGTAAAATGTGTGTGGCCCTGGCCAAGAGCTGTCAAATGAGTTCTGTGCTTAAGTAAGTTGTAAGTGTGTGTGTCTCTTCTCGATGGTATGACGAATTTATTTAGGCTTGACTGTTTTTAAACACCATAATAAATGTATAATTTATGTTAAAAGTGTGAACCCTTTGTTACAAGGGAAAAATAATTTTATGATTGATTGACTCTTGCCCCATCAACTCCAGCTATTACTGTCGCATTAGTCCCGCCCCTGCTATTTGCTCGGAGTCTTTAAATTTCTATATTTAATTCTTAATAATAAATGAGTCACCATAATCCCATGGAATTAGATATTTTCAAAACTGAAACTCGAGTCACAGAAGATAATCAGCTGTTCAGAATGATGCTCTGGAAGGCCAGCATCCTGAGAATGTATTCAGACTGAAACTCTGCCTACCACCTCTTTTTTCCCCTTTTACACATTAAACAGGTTGAGAACCAAAAAAAAAAAAAGAGTGCAAGTTCTTGAGACTGCTGCCAATTGGAAAAACACCCTTTTCGAATGCTCTGCCTTGTGACTGCTTCCTAAGATGCTAATAGTCAGCAGAAGAACCCATGAAACAATTCACTGAGGCCTTCCCCACAGCCCCTCCAACAAAGAGAATCAGGAAGACTGTGATGTGATGGGCAGCCAGCACAAGCCTGTGTGGAAAGGAGAGAATGGGCCACAGTTATGGTTAAGTTTCACAACTCTTTTCACTAGCAAATGAGCCAGTCTTGGACACAATCATGTCTCGGTGAAGGAACACTACTTAGGAGAAAGCTTTCTCTTAGTATTATATGTTTCAGTTTGTCACCACATGAGGAATCCACAATGACACCCATCATCCAAGGATTTAATGTAATTTAACTTACTACAGGCGTAAACCAAAAGACGATGAATGTCAATGTGCTGGAAAAGGCCACACACTCTAGTTTCCCATCAAAAGGAATGTGCAATTTGAATGTGGGTAGGTGAAATTCAGGTTCTGTGATGCCAGCTTCTGACTGAATCTTGTATCACTAATAAAGCAGAGGAACCATAGTTATCTACTGAGACTGAAGGTTAAAAGGCTCTCTGAGAGTGTGTGTGCTCAGTCATGTTTGAGTCTTAACAACCCCATGGATTATAGCCTGCCAGGCTTCTCTGTCCATGGGGTTTCCCAGGCAAGAATATTGGAGTCAGTTGCCAATTCCTCCAAGGAGTCTTCCAAACCAAGGATTGAACCCCGGTCTCCTGAATCCCCTGC